>NC_052132.2:29048088-29120679 GCF_016086655.4 Lepeophtheirus salmonis
AGTTATTTTTATACCCTCTTGATAAACATACACTGTCTAACATTAACATCACAAGTGTTTAACCAAGTCAATATTAGAACTGTAATAAAAAACCGGTTGCTTGTTTTTATTTATAGAAAAGTTGCAAGTACAGGTTTCAATATTGATTGAGTATTAATACCAAATTGAACTACTATTCTAGCTTAGGAGAAACAGTAACTGTTATTGTTGGTTCGTTCCTAGAGCCACGGGTTATGATATCACAGGAGGGGAAAAAATGCAATCGCATTACAATAATTATTCAGATTATTGAATATTTCAATTTAATGTAATAACTGACACTAGTTTAATTTTGATATTAATATCGATCCTGGAACTTATCTAGTTGTACTTCAAAAAGTGTACTGCCTGATATTAGATCGATCCAACACTAAAATTCATAACTATTGGATCATTTTCCCATGATCAGTACTAATTATACTAATTATGTTCCTTAATTCATTATCTAAATGATATTTAAAAAAATTAATTTATTGTTCTTCATGTTGAACATTAGAAATTAACACATTCATGTCGTAGAGAAAAGTTAAACAAACCGATGGTTGCATAATTATCTTCCAATTTTGAACTTGACTATATTGTTATGGATGCGACTAATATATATTTTTAATAATACCAAATATCTATTTGATATTAATGAAAAAATACAATTTAGTTAAGGTAACCAACAATGGCCAAAAAATTTCGTCGGAAGTTGGAGCAGACATTTTGAATATACTTGGGATTGATGGAAGCCTATACATCGTTGGCAGAAGTATTTAAGTAGTTCAACCTGTAAAACTGCTTTCTGCAAACCTCTTACTCCAAGTGTACTTAGTTTAAAAAGTCCAGTCTATTGAGATCTGGATCTGTGAGAGCCAAAATTCCTTAGTCCAGCTGCTAGACCTTCTGAGCTTATACAAAAGCCTGCTCCAGGACGATGTCTAAGGCTGAGTTTAACTTCCAAGTACTTGGACAGAATATATATATATTTCTCTAAAAGACTCCAGTCTGCTCTAAAATTTTCCTTACTAGGTGATCCCACTCGATACATTACCGAAATTTTTATTCGTGTTTCGTAGTGCTCTGCTATGTTTTGATCCAAAATATAACAATTTAAGAGTTTGCTTTTGTCAGTTCTACTTGTTGGATGTAAATTTTTTTTTAAAGTGGTGGCTAAATTTTGAAAACTTAGTGACAGATATTTGGAAAAAAATATGCTATTCTTGTGGCAATATGTGTGAAAAGGTTCTTAATCAATCATATTAAAACTATGTCTACAATAATTTATAATTTGTGCTGGATCGGTCAAAAAAAACTGGAGTCCCATCACTCCTACTAAAATGTTTCAGTCCTAGGACCGGTCCTCAAAGGTATTTTATGGTAACTACAACAATTGAAATGACGTAGACACTAAGTCCTTTCAGCTGTTCAACATAACTACTTTTAAAGAGACAATATAACTAAAGTTTAAACTAGGAAGTGGGTGGCTTGTATTTACTATTTTTGGTTTTAGCTATCATTCACTATTTTCTTTGTTTTTATATTATTAACAAGTGAAGAAAAGAAAAAAAAACTAGAACCGTAGGACTGACCTTACAGTGCTTAAGAAAGTTGAATGGCAAAAAAGATAGGAACAATAAATATAAAGATTATTTAGAAAATCAGTTCTAGGAGCGATCCAGCACTATTTATGAATAAGGAATAACATTATTCAACTATAAACTTTTTTCAATGGTTATATTTATGTGAAGTCAATATATTAAGTGCTAATTCATGAACTTCTAAACACCTGGATACTCACCTACCACGCAACCTTTATAAAATAATATAAAAAAACTTGTTTACATTCAGTTGCTTGTATAAGTTTGAGCAAAGAGCCAAGGCCTTAGAGACACTTAAACCTTAGATCCCTGTTCTTTGTTTAAGACATCAAGAGGGTTTAATTTATAATTCCACTCGTCAAGGAGTATTTGTTAGATGAATGAATTAATTTATATTTTATACTTACAGAAAGAAAATCACCATATTATTAAAGCAATTGGTCTTCTCGATTCACTTTTCACCATTTGATTTTGAAAAGCTGCAATCGAGTAATGACAAATAACAAAAAATAATTTTAAAGAAAAATATATATACTATGATTACATCATGAAGAAAAGCCAATAATAATTCCTAGGTGAACCACCTTGAGTACACCTAAAACTAGAAAGAAATATTCAAATACAAGACTAGAAGCACGATGTACAAAATTCATCGACAAGACCACATCAAATCAGTATCTGATCATAAATTAAATATATATTTAACTTTTATAGCTAGAGGTGTATAAGTTAATTAGTTTGATGAAGAGGAAAAGTTTATTTATGGTACTAAAATCTTATGCGTGAGTATTGTCTTGTATTATTTGTAGGGATGTAAAAATTGACCAAATCATCGTTTATGTAAATAAAAAAAGAATATTATATGTTGGAAAGTTTGATAGTCAACATATATGCTTGTAGACATCACTATAAAAATAATTGTACTCTTTGCGCCCTAATACATTCTCAATTTTATAAATAGGAATAAATCATTATTAAAAGCACCAATATCTTGCAGATACACCAAATATGCTTCTTTTAAATGTATGATCACTAAATTTAAGACTATTTTCACATCTGTTATTATTTGATCCATCTTTTTTAACTTGTCTTTGCTATGTTTTGGTTTATTATATATCCGAACTTTTAAAATTAGAGTTTGTAATATAGAAATAAATGTGGTTTTATTGATTAAAGACTGTCCCCTCAATACATTCACAATATATGTATAGATGTAATGGTAAATTATTTCGTATCTGTTCAAAATGATTAAGTGCTAAATGATATTTAAAAGAGCACCTTCAACGTACAAACTAGAAGTAAAGTAAAGAAGCTCTAATCCAGTCGACGATCTTCCTTCAAATATTATTTATATCGTTATAATTATTTTGATTCTACAAATACAATATTAATTGATTCCCATGAAATTAGTTTAAATATATGCTGAAGTAATGTTTGTCATTGATGTGATACGTAATTTTAAAAGTGACTCTGTGAATAAGAGAATATGAACTGAAAAGGAAAAAGTAGGAAATAAGACAAATGGATTGGTCTCCAAAATTGAGGTTATTTGTTCGAGTTTATTGAGTCTGATAATCCCTTAGTCAAGAAATAAATCCATGGCTTATCATACAATATGAACGTCTAACTCTGAGAACATCATGTATTTATATGTATCACAAGAGTTGTAAAAATATGACCATACTCCCATGTAAAAAGTAAGTCCTTGTTGTACTCAAAGTATAATTGAAGATCGGCATTGGGGTAATTCCTGCCTATAATGAACTAGATAGATACAAATACGATGTAGGATCTGTGTTTATTTTCTGCCTCTTATATGAATTTGTAAATAATATAATAAAACTTTATGAAAGCTAAATTATTTTCCTCAAAAACATTTTTTTGAATTGTAAGGATTATTAAATTGTTGTTTTTTTTGTTTTTTAAGGTGGGGTGTTCTTTTGTTTATCATAGTGATATGGCATATTTTTACGACTCTATATGTAATATTTCAGTATATATATGTATACAACAACCAAATTTAAAACCAACATATCAAACAGTTGTTTTAAATTGTCAAATTCTTATATATGTATTCCATCTCTAAAAATGTTTGATACAACATCAAAAGTCTAAGAAAAAAACAGCATCCAAATGCTCCAAAATCAAATCTTCATTAATAATTGAAACATGTATTTAAAATGTGTTTGTTAACGCTTTAAATGCTTATATTAAAAATAAGTAAAAAAACCTTTTTTTATACAATCCTTTTAGCTTTATTCCTTTTAAAGCTTTTAGTTAATTTTCATCATTAATTATGCAGCAGGAAAAATATAAGATGTAAAAAAAGAAACACATTGTATTAACTCAACATGTTTTGTTCTTTTTTTATAAAATTTTAATCATTAGATGTAATGATCATTAAATAAATATGTAATAGTTTATATATAGAGTTTATATTTCTTTCGAAATAGTGTAAAAAGTATAATATATTCACATAAAATATATTAGCGTTAGAATTGAATGTAGAGTCGAGTAAAATTAGAGTAAAGGGACTCGGGAAAATGGTGTTTTATCATTGAATAGATAAAATATAATTGTAAATTTTGCAATTAAGCTAGTTTGACTAAATTCAAATAAGGTAAGTAGTTTAAGACAAATTGGGCACATTGGGAGGCAATTTGACCCAACGTCCGTAGTTTGGAGACCCCTGTTTTATAAGAACATATTATAAAAGCTAAAAATGAAGGCAATTTTTTTTTTTTTGTAAAATTAAGAAAGCAGAAAAACTAGGTGTTAATGGCACTAAAGAAAAACTAACCTCTTAAATATATGCGAGCCAAGTTTATAAGGAATTACTCAATAAAAATGAAGTAAGTGGACTGATAAATCTCAATGAATAACGCGCTCTGGAGAAAGGAGTATCTTTATTCAAAATAGATTCGATACTTGGTTGCTCCTAGAGAAGGGCATGTATATTAAGTTAATGGGTTCAAATACAATTTCTAGATAAGATGGAGTAATTGTATTAGTAAAATGCTTAGGAATACTAAAAGAAGGGGTGGGTGTCTTTAAAGAAAACATATTAAGTATAGCAATCAAAAAAGGATAATGGTTGACATGTTTGCTCATTTTTCTTTTTTGCTAATTATTTAATAAGTTGTGGGTCTGATTATACTTTTCTCTACAATTATAATAATTTCCTATTTTTGTGTAAATTGATTTTAAATAAATTGATATCCATATTAATTTATTTACAATATTTCCATTGCTTTAATCCTATTTTAAAAGTATAAGGTTCTCCTCCTTATGGCAGTGATTACCCAATGTCTCGCTCCCACCTTATCCTAGCACTCTTTGACAAATCCCAGATGAGATTGAAGAGAAGGCAGGAGCGACACTTGTGGTGCTACTATAGAAGGAGAACCTTCTACATTTAAAATATCATTAAAACGGGGGAAAAGTTGTAACTATTATTAAGAATTGTATACATATATAGATATATTAAATATTATTATTCATTTTTAAATAACTTAAAGCAAAGATAGGAGAGAATGCTTACTTCAGAGGAACAGTAGCACGACTTATTAAAGAATGAGCAAAAAAGATGAAAAAGAATTGATAAAGGCAGTTTTTTTTTCTGTTCTAGTTTCGAAACCTAATTCTTTCTTTACAAGAATAATGCTCTTACATATGTTTAATCAGTGCAACTTCATTTAACAAATTAAATGAACATTAAAATGTAACTACAATTGAAGATTAGATTATTATTATATACTCGAATATCTCGAGTTGCAATCATTCGTTTTTTGAGTTTGATTGAGTTTTTCAAATAATATTCAGGGTAAGTTCGAGTCATTTCCAGAAAATTGTCGAATTTGGTTATGTTGATTTGTTTTTTGTTTGAGTTTAACTCGAACTCAACACTTATATATACATATAAGAAAATCCAGTTTTTAGTTATATATTTACTTCTCCTCTTTTTACTCAAATAACACTATCTAATAAAATCACACTTTTTATGCACTAGAGTTGAGCATATGCTCAACTCAGTTGAGTTTGATCCCCTGATGCAAAATATGACTTTATTTTTTCTACAGAAAAAGGGCATACATTTTCGTTATTTTTGGCTTTTTTAAGCTTCAAAGCTGTTTTAAGTCATAAGTGTTAACCCCCAAAAATTGGAAAGAACCTTGACATGTCTATAATTAAAGTATATCCCTCGATTGCCTAGTTTTATTATATATTATTACATCGTTATACATTCTTTTTTTTTCGTATTGAAGATTAATATCCAATCTTTCTAGTCCCCAATCGCTCAAAAAAGAATAATAATAAAATATCAGTGTTGGTTGTTGGAATAAAGAAATATTCAATGTAAGTGCTCAGTGTTTTTATAATTTAAAAACCATTTGATGGAGTTGAATCAAAATTTATTCATTTTGTATTGTAAAAATATCAATTTTGTGATCCCAAAATGGCGTCTCCTTCAATTATGATACAGTCCATGACGTCAGTGAAAAAGTTCTATAGAAGTTGATATATTAGTGGATATTACATGTTTTAATCTCTTAAAGTAAGAGGAATTATACAGAAATTTTGTTATCACATATCAAGGGTTCCTTCTCCCATGATGCTTAGATGCCTTCACATTGATCAAGTTGATTGATAAAAGTTGTCAATTAGTTACAACAACAGCAGTACATCTCCATTCATCAACATCGATACAAGATTAAACTCAGAAAATATTTTTTAATTTCTCCTCCTCATTTTCTTCATTCAAAAATGAGTTTTATTCTTGTAATATTGTTATGCCCTTATCTCAAATTGACAACGATATAGAGCATTTTTGGGAAAGTTCTTTTTTTAAATTAAATTTTAGACTCTCGGCCATCAAATGAGATACTTTCAAACCTTTTGAATATATTTGTCTTGAAGCTATGAGCCTCTGAATATAAAGCACTTATTTTTCTACTTGAAACAAAAGATAACTTTAGTTATTAGCATGATGCAGACATTTAAAAAATGGTTTTAGAATTAGTTAACATTCGGTTTTAAAATATATAAACGTAAATTGTCCCTATCTTCAACACCCAGGTCTTAAAACATCTTTGAACCTTTAAAATACCCAAAAATAACAGAAAATGTATGGCCTTTTTCTAAAGGCTAGGAGGCTCAATGAGAAAAAATGAGATCATATATGGAATCAAGGCATCAAACTCATTTAAACTGAGTATATACTGTTTTTGTATCATTTTTGCTCTTGGACAGTTTAATTAATGATAGATATTGACAAAAAATCAGCGATTCAACATATTTTATAGTTATATTAGTTCTTTAACCTCCTTTCCTTCAATTTAAAACCGGACATCCTTCTTCACAGGGGGTATTTAACCACTCCAACATTAAAATGATAGTTAACATGGTCACCCTAACAAATGGAAAAAATGTGTGAGAGGAGCTTTCATAACTTTCATGACGGTTCATCAAATTATCTGTGAGCAGCTATGACAGGAACAAAATAGACACAAATCCTACTCTGTATCTAGCAATGATATAGGTTGGAATTACTAATAAGTTTTTTTTTAATTCTACTCTAAAACTTACACTTATAATTCCTTAACAAATTGTCAGTCTTACTTTTCATCTTTACACACTAGTGACTAATTTCTACTTATAGTTCTCTCCACGTGAATAAAAAATTCATGATGACAGCGTTGTTAAATAAAAGATATTGTTCAGTAGTAAGTGTATAAAGAATTTATAGTAATTTTATACCTGAAAATTTATCAATTTAAATGGTGTCTGGAAATAATTTTTTTTATTAAATTTTGTGGACTAGAGTGATTCGATTTTTCATAGACGAATAAACTTTTATCAAACAAGACATTTTCTATACAGGGTAAAACATTTCCGGTTTTCCTTTCATCTCCCTTTTTAATGTTCATCATTGAAGTAGATAAATAAAAATAAATTGTAAAAATCATTTTAAAGGCATCGATAATAAACTCCAAAATTTGTAAATAGCTCAAAAAACTAATTAATCACCATTTAAAAACAAATGGTATGGAAATTTATTTGTTGTTATTCGCTTAAAATAGAATGTAAGAATGTTAAAAGCAGTTTTTTTGGGCTCACTTGTATTTGGACTAATGAAAAGTATGTAAGGGGGATTAGAAACATTTGTAACAAACATAAAATCGTTATCAAAAAGGCTTTAGTCCAAAATTTATAATGTAACGCCAATATTGTTGAAAAAAATCAATAATTTTACCTAGCTTCTCCGTAAGAGATGTTGGTTAAAAATTAAGCAGTAGAATTAAACTTTTGGGAAGAGGATATTTTTTTAAATGATGTAATCCGTTTTCTATTATTTTATGAATATTTTGTATTTACAGCTCATTATAATACACTTTTTATCAAATTGAATTGTAGAAAATATAACATAAAGAACGTTTATGATTTTTCTATTTGAGCAGATTAAAAAATTCTTAATATAAAGTAATCACGACAGTGTTTTCTCATGAAAGACGGACAAAGAATTAAAGTGATGACGTCTCAATGTTTTCTAAATGAAGTTCCTTGTTGAACCTCAATTTATAATTGAAAATTAACAAAAGTGTAATTTCGATCTACGTTCTTACTAGGTATAGAGTAGGATTTGTGTTCCTTCCCCCATTATATAACTTCCTTTAGCATAACAAATGTAACTTCATGACATTTGTCAAATTCTCAGGATTAGCATGTACAGTTTTAGACACACAAAACTCAGAACAGAACATTAAAATATATTTGTGCTGTATAAAAGTTTTTTTAAAGCATTTAATTTTTTTAGAACAATTGAAATATATTTTTTTTTGATCTTGATGCATTTAAATATGTCTCAATCATTTTTATTACATATTTCTTAGCTAGGCATATATTATATGCATTTAATCTATTAATGGTCTGTAGAAAGTTTGTTTTATAGTCGGATAGTTAATAAGTTAACAAAATATTTGTTGTATATATTTTTATATGTAGAGTGAGAGAGTTAGTAACATAATATACATGATTATATATACACGTTTAATAAGGGATAATATATTATATGCATTATGGACAAATATTGACTTAACTTAATCTATTGTATTGAAGTAAAATAAGGTGGAGGAGGGAAAGTTTTATAGTTTAAAATTTATAATAATTAATTTACATTATATTGCTATATCTTAAAAGTTCTTTGTATTTAAAATACTATTGGTTTCAACAAACTAAATTGTTTACCCCCATATTTTTTCGCATTATCTACACCTAGTCTTTATAAATCTATAGTTGACTTCATATAAAATACATACAAAGGTTTCTTTTCTCAAGACAACCCCCTTTTTTAACTCTTTCATAACATAAGTATTCATAACACAGGGGACCAATTAAGGGGGAGGGGGTTTGAAGACAATAATTGAATTAATCCATAAAGACAAAATCCAAAACTGATCTAAAACTTGGATCATTTTTGGATTTTGTCTGTCATCTGAATTTTGAAATAATTTAAAAAATATATATATATTTATAAAATATTCATCTCCAGGGATTTTTATTCCATTTTTTGTTTTTTAAGTGAACCCATTGGTGTGGGGTTTTACTAGTAAATAGTCAACATTATCATAATATTTTTCCTATTTCAATACCAATTTCATGACGGCCTACTCCGTAAAACGAAGATCGATGCTATGGAAGGAAGATACTTCTTACTTGATCATCCATATCTAGAGATGTTCGAATTCGGATTCCAAATTCCACAAGGGACGACGAGAAGAGAATTGTCCGAGGAAAACTACCAGGCCTCATATGGGAGTAGATTGACTCCTTCGTTTTGAATGATATATCAGGATTAAAACCATAAAGCAATCCATTGACGATGAGTAAATAATTTTAATGTTTCAAAATGGGATCACTTAAAAAGTACAAAATGGAACAAAAAACCATGAAGATGCATATTTTTAAAATATATTTTTATTTAAATTATATATTGAACATTTTTCTATAATATAATCTATGATATTCCTCAACGCTATGTATTATGAATAAGTTATAAGGTTTTAAAAAAAGAGTGTTGATTTTCAACGTTTTTCAGCCTAAAAATGGAAATATCTCGAGTTCGAAACAAGATACAGAATCAATAAAAAAAATTTTTAAGCATAAAAAACCCTTTTACATGAGATTTATTAATCCTACTTTTAATTTAGGATTTTTTAAGGGTTAAAATTTAATCTGTACGATAATTGTCCCAAATTACTTTAATCGCAGATGTTTCAGTATTCAGATAACTGAGAGAAAAACTGAGATCCGTTTTGGATTCTGTGCTCAAAGATAAATTTCTTTTTTGTCTTGAATTCATTTGTGCAAAATGAGTGTTCTCGTGTGTTCATTAAATTAAACGTTAAATGCATCAAATACATAAAAATAGTTAGTTTTATTCGAGAGAATTGCAAGTAAACTTTAAGCCCGAAGGTCATGCTGTGCTTCACTAAAAATTAGCACGACCATCTCTTTTTATTTAAGTTATTAGACAATACTTGAAATGAGTACCCTGCAATAATGTTTGTTGGATGCATTAAAGTTGCCATTTTGGACTAGATTAATACAAATTACTAAAATGTCATTATTTTGCGGGTCATTAAAAAATTTAAATATACATAATTATATACCACATTAACACAAAATAACCATGTTATTTTAATAGATCAAAATAAAATGTTTGTATCAATGTATAGTTTGTTATTAGAATGACAAATGTTGTAATTAAATGATGCATTGTAAGACGACGAAATTGTAACATGTAGACAACATATATATATCATAAAAAGTCTTTTTTTTAGGGCTTAAGATCCCCCAAAAAAAAAACCCCGCACTATTAGTAATAATAATACAATGAAGAAAGGTATAATCTATGTGTAAAACTATCCTAAGTATATTTTTCTTAAATATATACTTTAATTTCGCCATATTTATTATTTACTAAAGGGATTCCACTCAATGCCAATATCCGGGGCATAACGAAATATATATTATTACTTTACATAAGAAATATGTCACGCACTCCAAAGTCATTGAATCATTGTTTTGATATGATTAGTATTTGTATAATTGTAATATCGTTATAGAAAATTGTAAATTTTTAATTAATATTAAACCGTTTGATTTTGCTCATACTTTTATCAATAAAATTATTTTGTCAGTGAAGGTTTTTAATTATTAACTATTTGATTTTTCGTTATTTCAATTTTTAAAAAGTAGGTTTTGGGTTAACTCAATCTATGGGCATCATTCTACAACAATGGTGTACTCTAAGGGTAGAAAAAAAAAATAATAGAAACTCACACCCTTCTTTCAATTTTTCTTTTTTATTAGACAGCTGAAGATGTGTAAGCAATATTACTTACAGATTCCTTCTTTTTTCTTCTCTTGGTTAAATATGTCGTTAGGCTCCCTCTATTTTCTGAAATATACAATAGCTTTCTTTTTCTTTCTTTTCCCTTTTCTCTCTCTTTCTCTCTCTCTCCTATAAAAAAAAGGAAAAAAATAATAACAGAGAAGGAAGAGCTTTTTTTTTCCTTTTTTTTTTTGAAAAAAAAAGAAAACCTCACCGAGTCAGTACGTTGAAAGGTCTTCTCCTATCCACTTAGCAGAAAGAACTTTACAACAACATTAATTATTTTGTATTTATTACAATTATATTTCTTTATAAAAGACTTTAACATTAAAACAAACTATTTCAATGTAAGTGTGAATCATCTCATCTCATCAACCATCTTGATTCAACTCATCACACAAAGACCCAAGTAAATATTATTGATTTATTTGTAACTATGTTTTCATTTGAATGTGTGGAGTCATCACTTTATCATATATTTGAGATTGTGTGTGCATGTAGAATGATTAGTATCTATGTATATAGGTAAAATTTTAGGAGCCCGCATCCATCCCTTGCTGGAAGAAAAGTGTATTATATGGTCTCCAAAATTACGTTTTCTGATCCTTACTACTTAATCTCTTTAGTTGTATTTAAAGAAACGATATTATATTAATTATCATGACTTGCGAATACATCATTTTGTAGGTCGTGTTCTGTGTCTTTACAGCTAAATAAGTGTTAGTTTATGGTTATGACATAAAGTTGTATTTGTATTAGTTGTAACTTTTTGTGAGACATTACCATAATTAACGTTAAATGAATAGCATATGGAATTCTGGCTATAAATTGTCATGGCCGTCCATAATATTATTCATGTTATGCCATAAAATATCTTAATATAATAGCTGTTGCCTCTTTTTAAAAATTGCATTATATCATTGATCAAATTTCATTATTTTCCTTTTCACATTTTAACGTAAACATAGTGTGTGCCGAAGAAAAACATGAAGTGAAATCGGCAAGTCCGTCAAAAACGGCATCAAATAGTTCGTGCAAGTCCGTATGAAATACTGTTATCATACATCAGTGGATTCCTTCTCTTAGTAGCCGTTAGACACTCCAAATTTAGAGCTTAAATGGTACAAGTATGTGACTTCAAAATGTCCAAACGCCATAATCAAGGGATTCCTTGTCAAAGGTTTACAGGAGTCACATTAAAAAAGGAGCAAAACTCCTTGAACTCTACTTCCATTGTAATAGCATGAACTAAATTTCACTTTATGTTTTTGCTTCCGCACCCTGTATATTAAAATTGGTAAAATATCATAAATAATATGCATGCATATTATTTGAATGACATAAACCCAAAAATTGAACAGGCATACCAAATTATACGTAAAAAGTTTGTGTATGACACTTATTCATTTCCATTTTAAATTATTTTTATGATTATGACAATTTTCAGGATTGGGATACAGAAAAATTAACAAAAAAGTTGGAGAGAAGAGCAAAAAAGTTTTTCTTTTTATCTTCAAATCCATGACATGTTTTAAAAATAAATTATATATAAAAGTATATAATTAGAAAGGGTTTTAAACAATACTTTCTTTTTTTTTTAAGTGTTGAAAGAAAGAGGCTTGTTTTTATTTATTTATGTAAGCTTCGTGTAGTCATTTTGGGAATTTTTTTAGGGACATAATTTGAAAAACTTTTTAAATTCATTTTGTTTAAGAAAGTCGGAAATTCCTTTCTTTTAAAAAAGTAAGAGGTTTTTGAGAAGAAAAATTAATAGTTTATTTGATGTACATAATAAAAAGATTTTGGAAGCAATTATTTGACTTATATATTCTCAAGTTTTTTTCTTTTGAAAGTTTCCCTATATAAAGAATAGAACATGAACACTGAGTAATCTAAAAAAAAACCTATCTAACCCACAAGATGGCCCAGAAATCCTGAGTCTAATAAAAATGTTCATATCCTAATTGATATAAAAAACTTATTGTTGACATGTTTAATGAGCTATTATATACATGTTATATTTTACATATCGCTGTTTTAGCATAAAGTCTTATTTTTACTCACTTCAAAATTGTTTAAGAAAGGTCAAATCCAGTTTTTTACAATGTAAAAGTTTAGACCATAATTAGTCTACATATTATTACAATAATAAAAACCATTATAAAAAAGAGGAATCAAATAATTATTTTCAAATATTGTTCAGAATAAGCTGAATATGAACCTAGAATTGGTAACTCAATTTTTGAAATTTGATCAGTAATAACACTTATATTTTTAAATAAATATTGATACAAAAAGAAAGAAGACAGCAACCATTTTTTCTGCTACTCTCTCAAACGTTTACTTTTCTTTAAGATAAACACATTCTAACAAAAAACAATCCAAAGGTCATCAAATTAAAAAAAAAATTAACGCAACATAAAATAAATCAATGTTACCATATTTTTATAACAGTTATTTGGACTATCAAAAAAACTCTATGTTGGATCATTTAATGGCAACAACGTTCAGGAAATTTTGAAAAATGTAATGATTCATTTAAAAAACAAATTTAATAAATTTTTTCAAAACATTAAATCAATTTTAACCTTGGCTCAAAAAATTAATAAATAGTAATCGTAATAAAGTCAAAGACCTCCTTTAATCTTCTTCGCCTTTATTGTGCAAAATGATGTTAAAAAAATTATGTATTCATTTATATGCATACATATATATATATAAGATGGTTTATAATATTTAAAAAGTATGCATAAATATGCAAATAAGCTATCGGTATTTACATATTATAATGGGTAAAGAAATGGTCAATAAAAATTCCTAGTTTTTTTTAAAGGGTTAATTCAATAGTGAGATATTTATATTTAGTCCTTTTCTTATTGTTTTACATTAATATTTTATATTTATAAAAATTGATATTCAGTATGATAGAATAATGTTCCTTATACCTACTTATGTATATACAGGATAGGGCAGCAAAACGTGGACCGTTAATTAATGTTTATTTTCTGTTTACTATGGAAAGGTTTATTAATTATTTTTGATATTTTGCTTCCACCGTCCTTTTTACATCAACAAACTAGACTAATCATTTAGTCATTTCATTATCATGAGCGAGCAACAAGCAAAAAGGCAGCGTATCTCAGATCTCCTAAAGGCTGGAGTTGATGTGATGAAGATTACCGACATTGTTAAGTGTTCTAGGATCCCAGTTTTCAAGTTGTCCAAGATGAAAAACAATGAAGAAGACCTCTCCAGGATGTTAGAAAGTCGAGGGCATAATTTAAAGAGGGATACGAAGTTCTTGTTTAATTTGGAGAAGAATATAAAGGAGGATACCACTGAGTAAATGGATCACCTCACTAAAAACTTCCCCTCTGGCTCCTAAGACCATCAAAAGGGCTATAAAACATGACTTGGTATTATTTTCTTTCACAAGGATCCCATACCACCTTCTGACAGAGAGTATGAAATCAAGGAGGATCAAGAGATGCAAGAAGATCTCTCATGGATCAAGGCAAATGGGTCAATTGTGAAAATTTTCTCGGACAAGAAGATTTTCATAATTGATCAATTCTACAACCGTTGGAACGACCGCTGTCTTGCGGATACAAAAGAAGAGGTCCAATGGGGTTATCACACTAAATATTCGGTACAGACAATGGTCCTCGGCTTTGTGGCCTCTGATGGAAAGACGATGCCTCCGTTTATTTTCAAGACTAGACACAAAAATGGTCAGGAAGGCAAATATAAGGTGCTTAGGTTCACAATCCTGCCATGGCTGAAAACTAACTACCCGGAGTGTAACTACGCGAGGACTCAGGACGATGCCCCCTCTCACACGTTTGCCAAGTGCCAAAAGTTATGTGCAGATAACTGGGCTTGATTCTGATCAAAAAATATAGGGCCCCTTTCATCACCAGATTTGAATCCACTGGGCATTTCCTTGAGACAACTTTGAAGAAGGAAAATAATAGAACCTCACACCCAAATGTGGACTCACTGAAGTCCTCCATAGTAGCTTCATGGGAAAAATTGTCAGAGGAGTTTGTCATCAACCCCTGCATGGCCTTCAGACGATATGTAAAGGCTCTGATTGATATGAAAGTTGCCCTATTGAGTGATTATTATTATTATTTTTTTTTTTGCAAAAACCTTGTCTATATGTTTTGTTTACATTATTTTTTGCCCTATAATTGGAAATATAAAATTATTGATGTATTTCTAAATCCATCTCTCGAGTACACGTTTTGCTGCCCTGCCCTGTATATTTCAATAACTTTTGAAAAAATTACAAATCAATTAAAAATCTGTATAATATTTGCATTTTAAATATAGTATAGGAAAAGTAATTACGTCTTGAAGTTGAGTAAATATAATCATATGTATAATCCTTTAACGGTCGTATAAATTAATATTTCATCATAAGTTGTATATATGTATATGTAAGATAAAATCAATAATTGAAATTACGATTATTTTTGCTAAAATTAAGATAACTTTAGATTCCTATTATCAGCATATATATCTAAAATAAAGGTCCTCAAGAAATTATTTCGCAGGCCACACTAAAGACACATTGCCTTTAATGGGACAGTGAATCATTTATATATGATAAAAGTAATTCACATTTGAATATTTTATAATAACTCTAATGACTGGAATTTGCTAGTTAATTCTGAGCTATCTCTTTAAATTTTGCATTCAGACTGGTTGTGGAAATCCTAACAGAGTGAATTTGGTACAATTTTTCACCATTTTATCAAAGAGGAAACATACTTGCTTCCTTAATAAATTTACAGTATGCAAAGTAAAATCGTGGACTTGACTTTAAAAGAATCAGGATTACTTTCGGATGAATATTATAAAGTACTAGGTTAGGTTATTAAAAGTAGGGACTATTTTGTTTGATAGAATACTAATCCTTATTTTGGATACAGTACAAAGTGGTTACCAACTTTCTAACCTTGCTTAGAATGTTGGTAAAAAACTTTCAAAAATCAACAGTTGTCAGCATCGAGCTTGCCACGGAGATCATCAAGGTTGAAAGGTGGTCTTGGAGTCTTGTTTATAATATTTAAAGCATGGTTGCTTCAGGTCAGAGCTTCCAGAGGTTTCCTTACTGCGGTAGACGCCGGACAATCGGGATTATGAAGGACGTGGACTCTGGAATAACCAAAAATCTTGCCAAGTCGATCAGGCTCTCATTCTCAGTGATTGGACTCTGAGGAGTTATGTGAAAGATTTGGGAAGGCTTCTTATTTACATTAACATCGGCAACTGCTTTC
Organism: Lepeophtheirus salmonis; assembly: GCF_016086655.4. Classification (NCBI taxonomy): domain Eukaryota; kingdom Metazoa; phylum Arthropoda; class Copepoda; order Siphonostomatoida; family Caligidae; genus Lepeophtheirus; species Lepeophtheirus salmonis. Next base: position 29,064,390 of record NC_052132.2, read on the forward strand.
AACAACAACCAGGGTCGATAGAACCCGTAAACTGATTTAATTTGGGTGAATCATAATGAATCAGTTAGGCCACCCTGCTGCCAGACTATCTCCCCTTCGATTATGCCATTTAGGGCATAAATCCTCGATGTTCTACTTCTTTTCATTCTTCCAAAATTTTCCAAATTTTTTGCTTATAAAAAGGTCCACAATATTACCTCGCACACTGTAGATATAGGATCAATATATTGGAACACTAAAATCGGTTGTTGGATCAATTTTACTAATACATAATTTAGCGTGGAGTTAATTTGGTTGATTTAAAGGTGTGTGATGTAAAAAAAAAATTATAACCTATCACTGGTAGAAACCATTGGCGGTAATTGATTCATCCCTCCCGAGATTATTTGGTAGTGGATCTCAGTCTTGCCATAAACATACAATTTAGGCTAATTATACCTAACATCAAATTATTTTTTGCTGGCCGTATTTGGCCTGTGGCCCACGTGTTGATAATTATTTATCTACAATTTCTATAGGAGTGATATTAGTTATCTACAAAAAGAGCATATTAAGGATAATAATGATGAAGATATCTTGCTAAATAATATATTTGCAAAATGATAATTAAGCTATAATAATTGATAGTGTTTAATTCAATGGGTGGTGTTATTTTCAGCAAGGATCCTTTAATTTTGATATAAGTTGAATAATATTGTAATTGGCGTCACTTTGGATAAACTGTTTTCCACCAAAGTGAATATCCATTTTCGCTCAAACTTCAAATATCACCCATTACCATCTTTGAGAAACAATTGTGTTTTTTCTTATGTACTAATTATAATTATTAAAAGTACATTGAAATTAAACTAAAGATTCTAGAGAATAGTGTCCTATGGTTTAATTTATTTTTTGGAAAAAAGTGGTGAAATTTTATGTTTTCAAGAACAGTTTTGCCTTTTCTTTTCAAACCAAAATACTTTACATAAACCTCAATTCTAGTATTCCTCTCACTTATATATCTTATTCATATGATACACCTTTCCTATTTTGCATTATCTTGAAAAAGTTGGCAATGAATTTATTTAAAAAAAAGGTTTGTCACTGTGAAATAATCATTACTTAGAACAATATATATAAATATGAGATGGTATTCCATTTAGGAGGGAAAAGTTATTTTTGGGACTGTGATGTGTAGAAGTTGTAACGTGTACAAAAAGATTGTGCAAGTTACAATTTCTACATCTTGTTAGACTTTAAAAGCATTCATAATTACTTATAATTAATTAAAGTATTAATTCTATTTTTATGTATTACCCATATTTGGCAATGAGTATGTATTTAGGCGAAATATAATAATACAGGCTTTTGAATAGTATACTGTACCACGGAGCGCTTCTTAAATAGTAATTTTCATTAAAATAAACAAAAATTGCACCATGGATATATTAACCATTCAAAAAAAATATATATTTATTACATCAACTTACTTTAAAATCTTCCGTTTATATTATTTATCTCATTTTTAGCTAGCATTATGTACAATTTTCTTAGAAAAGGCTTGGTTCTTTAACATAAATACTGTACTTTTGTCATTTTGCTAGAATGTGTTAAGAAAAAACTATCGGCAAAAATCGGTCTTCTATGTCATTATTGGCATACTGAAGATGAAAGCATTTTCGGGTCAAAAAATGGATCATGTACATCTATTTTGTATAATGTCAATATCAAGGATATGGGAGAAAGAATGTGATTTTATTAATTTAGGTGTATTTTATTATAGGAAAAACTATAATCTACCCTCACATATATATTCTTTCAGGTGTCTATGAACAGTTTAAAGTACATGATCTTATATATGATATCTCAAATTATTTTTCTATTTTTTATTAAAATAAAATTATCTGGTGATCTACTTGAATTATAACCAATAAAGGAGGAGAAACTGTTTGGCTTGAACACCTCTTAAACCATCACAATTTTATATTTAAGGGCACAAGGTTATAAGTCATCTGAAAAGGGACAATTTTGATACACAAATTCCATTTCTTCACGTAAGGAATTAGGATCTGAAATTTTACTGGAAAGTATTTTCTAAATGTCTTTATAAATAAAAAAACAAAAAATCTATACCTTCTAATATGGGACACTCTATTGTACAAATCATGCAAATTAATTTTATGTCGAAGCATATATAAATTATTTTTGAAATTTCTTTATTTGCATACATACAAATAAAGAGTTGAATTTGTTTCAGAAGAAGAAATACAGGATTTCAGAAGATTATGAACATAATTTTTAAACATTTTGTTAAAAATATATCTTTTTTGTATCATATATATGTATATAAAAGAATAGATAACAAACACACATCATTTTAGAAAGTTTTTCATTGTTATATTCTATCAATGTTTGATATTTCTTTTGTAAAAATAAAATAAAAGAATCAAGGTTCAGAATATGCTAAAAAAAAATCTGATATGTTCATTGTGATATGATCTTAAGGTGTAAGTTATTTCGTTAACTTTTGTGTTTCAATAAAAGTAAATAAGTACTTTATAATGACATTTTTTACTCTGTATTGCTAAAGTAATTTATTTACTTACTTTTAGATAGAGAAACAAAAAGGTATATACTAAAGCTCATACGATTGCAAATATTTCTCTCATAACATGCCCTTATATCTCTAAAACTAAAATTTTAAATGTATTTGGGTGATCAATTTTCAATTTTTTAGCATCTTTTCTCCCAATCAATGCTTTGATTGTTGATTGGGTGAGTTTGAATCAGCATTTATTAAGCTGTGAATGAAAAATAGGTACATCGTATTGTTAATATAAAGATATTTATTCATATAATTTATTCTGTATTGTATTAATAAACGAAGAAAAAATCAATGATAAAATGTTTGAATTAAAGTAATTATAAATTTCCAAAATCCTATTCAAATGTATGATTTTATTATTTCAATACATCTTTTAAACTAAAGGAAAAAAATTTATAACATTCTTCATTTTTTATTTGATTTACCAGAAAATGTAATGATAATCTTTTTGCATTACAATATAATACAATGATTTTATTTACCATAAGCCTTTTTATTCCATATCAAAAAATTTACAAGAAAACATATATGTAAACAATAAAGTATTTGATTTTATTTATTTTTCATTTTCTCCAAAAATTTTTTTTACCCAAAAATATATATATTAATTAAATAAATACATTTTTGAAAAGTTGCAACATTATCATTCATATATTTTTGATTCTAGATGACCTTAAATATTATATTTGCTTTTTTTTCAGTGAAAATTGAGTATAGGGTTGTAAAAAATCCACCTAAAAAAGTATTTTTATAAATAAAAAGTTTATTATTTAGTCATGTTGAGTATACAAATACAAAAATTAATACATTTCCCAAATGACAAAAAAATCAAAAGAAATATACTAACAGTATTTAATATACCTTATTATAATGGAAAAAGATGCTTTGTAGAAGCGTTTTTAAAATTTGGGACATTTTTAAAGGATCAATGTCTGAGGGAGGACTAAATTGTTCAAGATAAAATTGTGATGGACAAATAAATATAACAAAATGTTCTTTGTTAATAATGTACTTCTTTTATGGAAGAATTCTACTCTCAAGGCTTTTATATAAAATACTCTGTAATGCTCTATCTAAAAGACTCAATTGAATTACATTTTTTCAAGTTTTACTATACAAATATTATGTTTAATTTTACAATGAATCTGGATCTCTAAAAGGATAATCAATTCTGAATAAAAGAAGGTTACATGCATTACAAAAGAAATAAAAAAGCTTGTATATTTGTGAATTGAATTTAGTGAGTGAAATGTAAATAAATAATAATGGATACATGGGTTATTAAATAGGTACATAAAACATTTTAAAGATAGATGTTTTAGTTTATTTTCGACTAGCAGGGATAATAAAAGTCTGTAACGGTTTACTTATATTTGGTATTTATAAAATATAAAAACTATTATTGTGAATAAAAGTAATACATTTTAAGATAAAGATATTAAAATTTTAAATATAAGGTTAAAGTGCAAAGAAAAAATTTAAAAAATATAATAATTTGATAATGTAATTAATATATTGTTAGATATATCGCACAAAAAATGAATGAAATAAAAATTACTTAAAGTCTGTCTCATTACCCTGACCAAAGCATAGAGAATTTGAATTCCTAAGACTATAAATTAGGCTTGAAAATGGCTATACCTGGTATTTGTTCTAATTAGAGAGTCTTCTTTTTGTTGAAAAGGTAAGACGTAGCCTTTGTTTAGTATCCAGGCTAAGAGAGATGTGTTTTTCAAGTTTTTTGATTGGATATTTGTCGTAATCTCCAAATGAAGGAAAAACGACACAAACTTAGCTTTTACCATTTCCAAGGACTTAATCAGGCATTTTGTGGAAGGATTACAGATCTCAGATCTGAACATTAAATCAGAAGAACATAAACTTTATAAAGTTTCACTACGAACGAAAAGTTATGTTTTTTCAAACTAGTTTTATATATTTGATCTTGAAATATATTTAATTCTAGTCTCATATTAAATGTCGGGGTTATTTAAATACTAAATATATATAACACGAGGCAACAAAGTTATATTTAAAAAAAATAGTTTAATATAATTATTTTCCACACTACGTAATTAAGAATCTGTAGTTTACAATTTTCTTAGTGTACTTTTTATTACATTTTTTTGTTACATAGATACTAAAAAAAACCACGAATTGCACAAAAAAATTACCTTACTTTTTGCAAAATTTAATATATCACGTACGAGCAAGATCAAAGAATAATTAGGTCAAAAATTGCTATTGTTATACTTTTGGATAAATCTTGAATTTAGTTGTTTAATGATAATTCCATAAAAAAAAGGTAGTTCAATAGTTCTTAGATATAATTGCATTTACTTTTTTTTTATTCGAAAAGAGGTATAATCATCGTTTCAATTATCAGTTACGTTACTTGGGTATTTGGAAACCCTACTTCAAAAAAAAAAAAAAGTGTATTTTTTCTTATTCCTGAGCTTGTATAAATGTATTTACAATTAAAATAGCAGTAATACTTGACAATACTTGTGGTTATTATGCATTGGCACACAGGTAAAATTTGCTTTTACCAATATAGAAAATAACCACCCAAGAGATTATCTTAGTCACTCCCTATTTTTCATGACCACACTCACATGTACATACTCAATACTTATATGATATCTCCTCAAGAATAGATAAATAGTAATAAAAGCTTCAGAAAACAAAAATAACCCATTAGGTACGTCTGCAAGGGGTAGGCTGGACGGGCTATAGCCCCTCCGAAATTAAGAAATTTTTCCTTTCTACTTGCAAATGTAATATTCGATTTTTTTCAAAAAAATTTTATATATCTGATTTAATTTTTCAAAATTTTCTTTCTTTTTTTCAAAAATATATATAAATATAATCCGACGGATGGCCCTGGAGTACTTTACTCTTAAGAAAGCTGAAATGCTGAGCTTTAACTACACACGCTCGTTTTTTAAAATTAGTAGTCAACTTATATTCTATATAGAGTTGTAGAAAATAAAATTTGACCTGAATGCATTCAAAATTTAATTCATTCTTACATAACTTTCTTATACTACAACTCTATAATAATATTTTAATATAATGAACAGGATCAAGGCTTCATGTCAAACTCCTGCGATATTTCATTATCATGACTACATTCGTAGATCAGATTGTTGTACAAAATTTTATATCTAATGAAAGTAACCGACAAACTTTGCTTTAATAATACAGATGATCATTCTCATTTCTGCGTCTAAATGCTTTAAGAATTTACAACTCCCCATTTAATTCTTCCTTTTTGGCAAAGTAAATACATCGAAAGGATACATTAGGGTATTTCTAATTTGTATCTTGCTTTCATTATATATCCCACCCCCTGTCAAAACAGGAGGCTTATATATCACCATTATCTTCATTAGTACACATGTTAATTCTAACAAAATGTCATAATATAAATAATTAATGTTTTATTTTTTCCATTCTTGTTTATGTGATGAATGTTCTTCTTAAAAAAGACTTTTTTTTTTTTGCAATCCTAGGGTAATAATTTAAATTTATGATAGTTGACGATTATTTATATATGTTGTTTGTTTAAAGTCGTGTGTATATTTGACACCAATTATCCGTTTCTAGATATGATAAGCTTCAAAAGTAACATTACTATCGTTGAAGAAAAAAAAAAGAATTTAAAAAAATATTTTATAATAACTAATTTTGAAGAGTAAAAGTAACTTATTGAGGGAGTAGTACTTTTTTAATACTACAGTGGTTTTAATTCTTTTGATATCAGATGTTTTATTTTCATTCATAAATCTTTTATTGAGGATAAATTTTATACATTGTAACGATTTTTCTTACAGGAGTCAAATGCAGTGAGTGTTACAATTAACCCAATTATACATTATCCTTGATTAATATATTGTATTTCCGCTTCATTAGAATAAAGTATACATGCAGATTGTTATTATATTTAGAAATGTAAAAATAGTGGCTGCTCTAGGGTGTACGATTATGAACCACGTAGTTAGCAGTTACTTATAGAAATTTTGCCCATCAGCACTAAAGGCATAACGTAGTTTTTGCCATCTAGTGAAATAAAAACTACGTTATGAATATTTGTCCAAATATGTTGGCTATACGATATGTTGTTTTTTTTGGTCTAACGAGAGCAAAAAAAAAAGAAAGCATGATATATTAATATAACTGATGAAACATATTATTTTAAAAGGATTTTTTGAGTAAACGTTTGAATTTCAAAAATAAAGGGAAATGATTAATAACATGACTAACTAGAAAGTTAATTTAAAAAAAAATACTCTCACAAAAACTTAGACAACTTTCACATCTCAAATGATAATGTCAAGATTAAAGCCCTGAGCGGGCATGTGTGTGCTGCCACATGTGTGTTTTTTTTAGCTGGTCCTTTAATTTTTAATTGGATGTATAAAGAATCAATTTTCTTTTCCTAAGCAGTTGGCATTATTATTTAATTCCGGAGTAGTAGATATCCTTTTCTACATAGATTCAATTATATTCTAAACCTGTTGGAACGTTCGTATCTGCTCATAAAAGATGGAGTGTAACCCTGATGATTTTTTGCAGAGTTAGAATTGTATGTCCTTGTTGGACTCAGAATAGAATTGGGGATTGATATCATAGTAGTTCTAGCAAATGCCCATGTTTGAATCTTTCCTTCCTCTCTTGTCACAACTGATTTTAGATGAAACGTCATGATCATTATTCTTTTTCTCCTCCAAAAAATTATTTGACAATTCAATTCTTATTTTTTAATTGCTCATTCTGCGATGGAATTTTCATCATTGATTATCAAAAACATTGTTTACTGACGCTGTCTGATTCAACCCATTTGCGGATTTCCTTGTATCTTTTTTTTTTTTTTTTTTGATCAGATGTTTTAATTAATATTTATAATTTATTTCCTCGTGTTGTCTTATTGTTGTCTTTTCAATTTTTAAGTAGTCGCTGGGCTATTTTTAAATAATTGTATGATTGTCTGATAATCACATATAAGTATATAAAGTAAATCTTTCCGATTTATATACAATCAGTGATCTAAAAATCTTATTATATTTCTATATTTTAAAATACATTAAAAGTCAATAGTTAAACACATTGAAAGGTTTATTTCTCTAATTATGGGCGTAGTTCAGTATTAATATTTTATTTATTTAAATATTATTGAGACAAAAACCATTGAAGGTACTTTTTTTATGTAATCTGTAAAAATTGAATCTATTGTACTGAAAAATAAAATGAATAAATCAAAGTTTAATTAAATAAATAAACATTTGATTTTTGTGTCGACTTATGTATGTAAATTATCCAAACAGCATTTACATATACAGTCACAAAATTTACAATATTCTATAAAGAGTCAATAGTTTTAAAGGCCCTTTAAAATGTTTCAAATCCAATAATGCAAATGGGGGCACATATCAACACCAATTTCTTCTGTTTTCAACGTGTATTAATGTTGTTTGTTTCTTTTAAATATTTGCTCATTTGCAAAAAGTCAATAATACTTTAATGAATCGTCTTTTATTTGTAATTGGATAAGAAACTTAATAGTAAAAGTTAATCTTATTAACTACTTTAAGATCGAAATGAACAACATATTTATTTTTAGAAACAGTACTTAATGAATATGATTATTAATAAATCACTGCAATTGAGAGCACAAATAACATAACAAACATTTCTTAGTATAAATTTTTGATCAAATTCTTATCATTTGGAAAAAGAAAATAATTACTTGACGTCTAGGAATTAAATAAATCGTACAATAATAATTATAAATTTTTTTAACATATTTACTTATGATATATTTAAGAGTATTCATAATTTATTTAATTGTTTTTGCCAAAGCCTTTAGTCTTCCAATTTCTAAAAACCATCCAAATTTTTGAAAAAAATTGAGCTTGTCATAATTAATAGCCTAAAAAGGAGATATTATATTAGAATCCAAAGAAGTTGTAGAAAATTAATGATACCCACAAGATATTTCAGTTATTTGGAGTGTTTAGCTACTACCCATGGAAGTAATAAGTGGTTGAAAAAGAAAATATGATTAATATTTAGTATCACTACCAATATAAACAATTTGAATTCAGACTTCTCTGTATCGTTGAAGCCACAACTCATTCATTATAATCCTTCTGTATGCTTCAAAGCCACTTTCTTGGACCAGTTTTAGCGTTCTGTCTATAATTTTCTCATCATGGAGCTATTATTCAAATTCGCTTCATTTCTTTCCCTCAGTTATTACAAAGGTGTCATAAAACAATTGAAGGCATGTTCATTTGCCAGAAAAAATATCGTCCCATAACCAACAATAGGCATTAAGAAGGGGGGCTAGGACTTTTCTTTGTCTACAAAATCTATTTATTTAACATTAAGTTATTGGTCACAACTTACAGGTCTGAAAGGCAAATGTAAATTGTATAATTTGTATTTCTTCCCTCTCGTAGCTACAGTACTCTAAGCATTCCTATAATTTGAACTTGGATGTTCTACATAATTTGGGGAAATGGAATTAAAATACGCTAGTGAGCTGAGTAGATAATATTAACAAGTCCATCCCCTTTTATTAATATGTCTTTAACACTATTAAAGAACAAAGATACAGATAAATTATATCCTTTTTCTTGAATACACAAATCCTTTGAGCGTTCATAGATATAAAAGTGAGCACGTTTTATTAAAACATTTATCGGACCATTAAAGGAATATTATATTTTACCCTTTTTCAGCTTTATATAATTGTAAAAATAAGAAACGGGAAAGAAAGTATTGAAAATGGGAGTTATGAATAACTTTATATAAACATTTCCTTCTTCTATTTTTGAGTCCATCAAATTAGGGCGGTGGGAGAGAAATTAAAAAAATAAGAAAACTCATTAAGGTAATTACAAATGTATATATATATTTGCAATTGTTCGTTATAATGTGAGTGTGCTCTAATATCTCGATAGATATGCATTCCCTAGATTGAATATTAAAAGTTATTGATAATGATAAAAGTTATTAATTTTTCCAATGACGAAATTCCTACATTTATTTGTCTTGATCGACTATTAAAAGTTACACCTACAGTTTATTTTTCGTTCTTGATTCTGTGACCGACGACATATTTTAAGATCAAGACCATCATAAGGAAGTTCTATGGAAATCGAAGCTTATTTTTAAGTCAAATCAGGATAATCGGGTTCAGAAAGAGGAGAAAACTGACTTATTGAATAGGTAGATTATATAAAAACCTTGGAAATTATGTTACAAAGTATCTAAAACAAACGGGGTTAAATGAAGGATTTAGCAAATAGAAAAACCTCTGGAACAGGGTTCTCGAAAGGGAAGGGATAGGGAAGTTTATATTGCAAAATAATATTTATACCTTATGTTTGTCACTAAATGAATAGAATGGTTATCGAGTAACACACATATTGAACTTTTATGGCCTCGTAGCTATAGAAAAGCCACGATGAATATTTGAAACAAACAAAAATATCTCTTGTTATAAATATTTACTATTTTTTACAGTGTTTGATGGGCAATTTATTTTGTACATTTTAAAATACATTTTATATGAAGTACAAAAGTCTTTAATTTGTATACAAAATAAAGACATTAGAAAATAAATTAAATCATCAAAAGAATGGACCTTTTCTAAAAGTTTATATTTATATTGATAAAGTTTATAGTTAGACACAATTGGTTTCTATTAATTTTTTTGCTGTATTAAAAAAATAATTTTTTTTTGTTTTGTATATGTTTAAGAAATGATTGATTCGAGAGATTTTTTTAGAATCTGGAACTGTTTAAATAGTTTACGAAGGTAAAATCTACACAATGATCTGATATTAAAAAAAAAAAAAAAAAGAGAAGACAAATGTCACCCAAAAACGCAATTTAAAAAAAAAGATCAAATAAAGTCTATTTGTTAAGTTGGCTTAATCTTATTTATATAATATATCGAATAGATAATGGAGCTAGTTCATACAAAATTCAATTTGTGACATATTATAGCGCTTGTTAAGATTGTATTGTTAAGATATTATAAAAATAAATAGCAATTTATTAACTATTATCATTGTAGTTAATTATATATTTTATTATTATTATCAATCATATTGATTATAATTTTTTAAATCAGCTTAATCCGTCTGTGGGAGCAGGTATTACATACATATTGAGTTTTAAATCCTAAATATTTTTTAGTTTGTGAGTTTGATTGTTTTAGGACCTCCCAACAATTTTTTTATTTTCTCATGTTTGTTCTTTCAGTCATGAGAAGATAACATCGAAGTATTGAGTAATTACGTGTGAGTGTACGAATTAAAAACAGAGAGTAAGAATTGCTAAGTTATCTTCTACAAATATTAACAAATCAAAGTTTGTCTGTTCATTGATGCCTAATAATTTGTGTAATTATAGGTATTTCTGCAAGTATTTTCAACAAAGAAAGTTGGTTTTAAAATATCAACTAGTACTTGAATTTCCGAAAAAAATTAATGAGAATGAAAAAAAATTACTCCGAATGTGTAAATTTCGAAAATGAGTCACGGCTCAGAATTGAGTGAACTGAAGTTAATCTAAGATTAATATGTAGTTGTTCCTTTAACGTAAAGAATCACAACTTGTACATACTTTCTTTAAAATTGAAGTGTATCATATGTATCATTTAAATACAATAACAATGCAAAGAATTGAACGACATTTACTCTGAAAGTAATCCATAATCTAAAAATCTCTCTATAAAATATTATCTATGAAAAAAACATTCAAATACATCATCATTGGAAAAAAAATATCTTTTTGTATGTTCTTCAGTATAACAACTAATTATTGGATTATTTATTATCCAATGTTGACAGACCAGTTAAAAATATGTACATATATCTATAGTCCATACTCAAACATTGATAATAACTGGCAATTAAAGCTAATGTTTAATTGAATGAGGAAAAAACTTTTTTTTGTGGATACCCCATTCTTTTGTTTTTTTTGATTAAGTTATTTACATAAATGAATCTGTTGTTTTAATTCATATTTTTATCAGAGTATTAAAGTAAATATCAGATTGTACATTTATGTGCCTTAACATTTTGTTTTTTTGGTTCTATGTATAGACGTAATTAACATATTTGTGGTATTTTATTGAAGTCTGTTAATATTTACATGGAGTACAAAGGTTTATGGAAAAAGTTACAAAAATATCACAATTTTTGGGCTTTTGAACATGTCAAAAAAAAAAAAAAATATATATATATATAAATGATGTGTTCGTTTTTTACTTATATAAGTACCATTTTAGGACCAAATTTTAAATTATTTTATATTAAATATGTCAATAACTACTCAAAAATTTCAAGTCACACATCATGGGTTATACACTAAACTGTCATTATTATACAAATAAGTACATAAATCAAAGAAAAAGCTTAACATGTTTGGACAAAAGTATATTTTTCTATTCAGATAATCTTTTAACCTCTAATTACTTATTATTAAGGGTTTACTGATGCATCAGAATCGACCTTTTTAAAGTATTGGAATCAGTTCAATAGTGCATAATTATTTATGGATAATATGACTTATTTGAGCTCAATTTGAGCTAAATTTGCAAGTTTGTAGAATAAATTTACTTGAAAGTAACAATTTAGTAACTGCATTTTTAGTAACCCCCCCCCCCCATAAATTTGAATTTATGTGTCTCTTTCCTATCAGTGATTAAAATAAAGTTAAACATTCAAAAAAGTAAACAACTTTATTATTTGCTTATGAAATTCTTTTATACATAATAAGGAATCAGAATTGTCCATAAAGAGGGTATTGGAATTGGAACCGTTTGAAAATTTGGTGTCGGTATTTCCCTACTTATTTTGAATGGGCATATATTTTTTGTAATATACGTACTATTTTATTGTTGGATTTTTAATTTGTGATTGAATTTGCCGATAGATGGGTAATAAATAGTATTAATTTATTTATAATCCTTGTTAATTAATTTATAATATATTATTAGCAATGAAAAATATTGGATGCTTAGAAAACCAACAAATGTAATGTCTATTAATTGTCCTTCTGCTTAAGATAAATATTAATATAGGTACCCGAACATAACTTCCTTTATTATAAAGCGTGGTAATCAGGCTGTAGAAGTAACAGCGGGGTCGTTGTGGTATTTTCTTAGAGGTAATAAACTACAGTTCTTTTAAAAATACAGTCAGTAGGTACAATAAGTGGCAATGGGGAAGAACGTAACGTAAGTTTGCCGTCGAAAATAAATTTTCCCAAAAATGGTTTGACATAATATTTATAAAAATAAACAGATTGAAATTATAATACTGAGTTTCAATTCCTGCAATTTATGAAAATCAATAAATTACTTCAATTTTTAGCATGTAAAAACATTTTTGGGACTATCAGATTTTGTGTCATGCATAAATTCTAAGTTGATGCGATTTGTTCAAATCTATAAATTTAAACACTCTTGGTGAAGCAAAAATCAACATTTTTAATATCATCGCAGGTCGACAATAACCATTGATCACTGCAACTAATTATTCACAATTAAAAAATAAAACATATTGCTTATGAAATTATTATTTGTACAACATTATCATTCCTCTACAAAACATTGCAATAAAAAGTTTTTTAAAGTGAAACAAAAAAAAGGGAACAAAAAATTACTGTGTATTAAAATAACAAAGTTCAATATATGGAAAAAATGGATTTCACCTATTAGACATGATTTTTAAAACCCTATTAAACAAAACTTTAAATGTGTACTATTAATATAAAATAAATTTAAAACTTTTTTTACTTATAAAAACTTGTTTGGAAAAAGGAAGTTATATCATCGCAGCCCGTAATTTCAATGAAATTGCACGTATACTGGGCGATCTATTGAAATCTAAACGCTTACTCATTCAATAATTAATAAAGGCTGAATGATTGAAATTTATTCATATTTCGATAAACGAAAGCATAAACAATTAGTTACAAAACAAAACAAACCTGGGCTCTCTAGCTTACGTACAACTTGAGAAAATGACACTTGAACGTGTTCGACGAATTTTAATTTTCGACCTCCGAGCAGTTGGACGTCTCCAAAACCACCGTCTACTCCGTCATCAATTTCGAAACGTTGGAGAGAAAGAAAGACTTTGTCAAACAGGCTAAATTGGAACCGGAGGAGTTAAAGAAAACATCCCTGGACAATCCCCTTTTAAGTCTATGAAGGCCCATGCCTGAGATCTCGGTGTTTCACATCAGACTGTCCAGAGAGCTATCAAAAAAGTGTTGAGCATGAAAAGGCTACTTTTGACAGCAGCCAATGAAAGAAACCCCTCTCCTTCGTTGTATGACTCTTTTGATAGAGTTTTTTTGGAACTCTTTTTGCTACTTTTGCCCCCCTCCTAGCCAGTGTCCGTCATCCAAACACCCAGCCCTTAAAGCCACTCTCAGCCAGCACTAGGATGCCATGACAGATGACTACATCTGCAACATGAGCCAGGCCTTCCTCCGAACCCTAGAAACAATCATTGCCGTAAGGGCAGCTACATTAATGACTACGAGAGCTCAGACACATACCTATTAATAGTATTAATTGAAATTCTATTCTTAATTAAAAAATGATGTCTTGTTTAAGTTTAAAATTCAAAGTGTTTAGATTTTAATGGACCACTCGGTATGTTGAGAAGGTTTGTACACAAAGGATTTTTTTGTGAAAAATGAAGAGTTTGTTGTTCACCAGACTCATTCTAATTCATATATCTACACATTGGTATTTATTTATTATAGATACATATATTACTCCTGTTGTTGTTTTTAGAGGGGAGAATCTCCCTTTCATCCCAAAGATGCTATCAAACGTCTCTCTCCATTTAAAAAAGCAAAAGAATGAGAGAGGAAACGGGGGGGGGATATTATTAGACATGATATGTTTTTCTGAAGGGATACATTAACTGTAAGTCTAATACTTATTATTTACTTCATACCCCCTTATTTGTTCCTCATATACATATATTGTTCTGCTTTTGGCATATAAAAAATCTCCAAGTCCAAGGATTAAGCCCATTCTTCCTTCCTTCCTTCTTTTCTACACGCTTTCTATTATTAGTATTCCTCTTATAGCATCAAACAAAATACATACGAGAAAAATGATATTAAAGACAGAGTAGAACAAAAAACAAAAACAAATTTTTAATAAATCTTAATGAATCCATTATTCTATTAATCATAGTTTTCTTCTGTACGTATTTATTGATTCCTTTGCTTAGTAGTAGAGTGGCAAGATTTTCAAAAAAGAGGTCATTTGGTGGTTTTTAAAACAAATATATTTTATGAATATTTTTATACATGACTTTAATTCCTTTATATATTATAGACTCTAGTACTTCTGAGAGACAGAAAAATCATTGTAATATCTTGCACATTTTTGAATTCATAATTAACGAGGTTTTGCAAGAATATTTTGTATGGTTTCTTATTATTTATTCACTCCAAAAATGAACGGCAAAGAAAGGGTGTTTGCAAAAATGATTCTGTCGAAAAAGGTTGTAGACAAAATCGTTAGGTTATTATTGTTGCTTGGTAAAATCGTAGTGTATATTATCATTGCGAGGAAAAATAGTTGTGTGTAATCTCATTGCAAGACAATATTATCGTATACAATTTTATTATCTTTTATATATCAAACTATTGATTGATAAAAAAAGTTCCACACACAAACGCTTTCCTTTGCATCATACACCCCTTTTCATATTCAAAATATACCCCTGTCCTCGATTTGTATAGATGAAGTATTAATCTTTCAATGCAGTAAAGAATCCACCTTTCCATGCATCAAGAACCCCGTTATAATATGCTCGAATATACTCCAGCCCATGGGCAGTGTAGATAAACTACTAGCCCCAAAGTATATTCAATTTCTCCGCATACTCTTTCCTGAGCCTCAAGTATTCCTTTTAATATCCCAAAATATAGTGGCGCCCACAGATAATGAATGTAAACTACTTGGCGCTTAGGCACGTTAACTTTATTCGCTATCACTTTTTTGTGCATCAAGGACCTCTTCTAATCTCCCAAAATACATCTGGGTCTTCAGATAGTAGTGATGAACTGCTCGACTCTGTGGGAGTTTTAACTCTACCACTGATACGTTTCTAAGCATCTATGACCCCATTTAATATTCCAAAATACACTTTCACGCACGGGTTGTGCAGGTGAAAAGTGTATTATGATATATTACAAGGCTCCATGATGGTCAAGGAAGTGGCTGTGGATGGATTTTTTTTTACCATTCAAAAGTTTGATTTCCCTAATATAATATGATGATTAATTACAATGAAATGGCACACAATCATACTACTGTGAATGAAGTTGCTTCCTTATGATATTACTCAAAACTATTTTGTCTCACAATGATAACGGTCACAACGGTTTTATCACAGAACAATGTTACCACAACGATTTTTGTTTTTTAACACAATCATTTTAAAGTGAACTAAACATAGATGTAAGGGGAGTGGAAAATCAGTGTACTCAGGTAGGATTTGAAGGGATGTAAAGGAGGTTTAAAATGACTTCTTTTTTAACTTTTAAATGTCTATTCCATTTATTTTCGTAGAAAAAACATTTATATTTTCCTTAAATGTACTTTTTTGTTGTAAATATAAAATATTACAACAAATGGCCTATTTAATATCAAATTCAAGAAAAATGTATCAATTCCAGACTTTTTTATCACGTTAATTTTAATTGTAAGTAGTTTTTAGTACTATGCTGTATCATGTATGCTAATTAGTAATTATGATCTTTCATCTCACAAACAAGTTAAGGTGGGAACTTTTTCTGTTTCAAAACTTTATTTTATTTTAGGTTTTGTATTCCAGTCATTATTACAATACAAACATTTTCTGATCTATATGTAACTTTTTTCAAGCAAAAAACAAACACACATTTAAAGCTTATATTCTTTTATTTAAACAAGTTATTGAATGTTTTCCCTAATTTGCCGTCCTTTACAACATTCCTTATTAAAACCAAGGGGACTTTTCCTTCTATTTCTCCAAGGCTTTTCAAAGAACGATACTTGTTCTATGCATTCAAAGCCATTTAAAACCCAAAACCATTATCAAATTCAAAAATATAAAACCATGAATACTTATGTAGTAAAAAAGGCGGCTTCAAAAATTTCTCATTTTCTTTTTTCAAAAATTATATATTACTTATTCAAAAGTCAAATACAAGAAATAACTAAAGTACTTATATATTTAATAAATAGTTCAATTTCTTTCTGTTTTCTTTTCTATTATTTCATATAAAACATTTTGTAACTTTTTTAAACAACATTTCATTCGAAATTACTTTAGAGTTTGTTTAATAAATGTCATGGACCGAGAACATTTGATCATTCATAAACAACACGGCTATATATGGGTTGATATTCATAGCGTTCGACAAATGTTGCCCGTCAATACTTATGAATATAATATTGATTTTTAGCAAAATTGAGTCTCGATTACTTTTTTATTCTACAGCTAAATTACATATATTTATTTTTTCCTTGAGAGACACCGTTAGTTAAAATTTAAGGTTGAAAAATTCCCTTTCATGACGAAAAAAGAAATAACTTAACATAGCCTATGTTAGAAAACCCATTTCGGGGTCATTTAAAGTATCGTAAATCAAATGAATGTTTAAAGTATAGTAAACACAATTGTGTATTCAGGGGTGTCCACAAAGGATGGAAAAAAGGGGTTGTGAATTTTGATGTATTTTACCAAAAAAATCTATATTTGAAATTTTTAGTGAATAGCTTTGAATTTTTGAAATTTTCTTTGAAAAGTATAATATTTGAAATAAATAGCTGTGGATTTTGGAATTTTTTTATGATAATTTTTTTTTTTGCAAATAGCTATGAATTCTTGAAATTTTTTTCCAAAAAATTTAATTTTGGAAAATGGCTATGGATTTTTTGATTTTTTTGCAAAAAAGAAATGGAAAAAAACAAAACTACATTTTTATTGCTAGTACTCTTTTATTTTAAGAAATAGCAGAAATTCTGTCAAATGATTAAACTAAAGTACACTCTGTACTTCAACTGCTAACCCTATATTATATTTTAAAACCTAAGATCGTCGAATCATTCTTGAAACGTTCAGTGAGAATAAATGAAATTTTGTTGTTGTTATTATAAGGTTTTTAAGAGCTGTTATTATACATAAACCATTTAACATCATCAAAAGAAATTGAAAGGTACTAATTGAATACTTAAAATTATTTTTTATTGATGCATATTTTATATTAATTCTGATCGAAAATATAGTTTAATGGTTTCTCACTTTATTTCACTCACATACAGTTTATTTTGTCAGCTGTAGATGTCATAATGTGGATTTCTCCTTTTATTATTTCTATAAAGAAATTTTGTCTATAACTCCGAATTTGGAATTACGCACTCTTACGACTTGTTATCAGTTTAAAAGTCACATCGAATACATAGTTGAAATCGTCTTTTCATTGAAGAATATCTAAATTTTTTTATTCCTTGATTAGTGTGATTGACTTATTTGACCACCTACCATACGAATTAGGGCCTTTTTTCTTTCCTTTTTTGAGTAAAGATTGCGATATACTATAAAAGTAACAACTTGTTTTATAAACTTAAAAAATAACATATTTTTAAGACCTGAAATTAACGTTATTAAGATGAATTAATTAAAAACCTCATTGACCTCATTCGAGTATCTTTAGTGTTTTAATTGATATTTACGAGTACAAAATATATTAAATATTTTAAAAGATGTTACAAATTTTAACAGGGTAATTATACGGACTGTGTATCATACAATAAAATTTGTTTCAGTGATGGACTAACGTTTCATTAAATTCGTTTAAAAAAGAAGGTTCTCTTACAGAGAGTGAAGGGTTTAGTTTGAAAAAAAGTTGATGTTGCTCTTTTTTACTTAAAGATGGATAGAAAAATAAAATTTCCCATCAAGCCCCTCATATGAGCTTACGGGCCACCCACTTAAAAGTACGGACTGAAATAATTTCTGTAAATGACTCAATTTTTTATCATATTTTCTATTTTAACCCATAAAATAAAATGCCCATATTTGAACTTAACTAATCATTATAATCTCAAAAATATCATTATTATTTTTTTTCCTCGTATGATAGGCTAAAAAACACTCTGTTGAACGCCTATTTTACAGCGAAAAACTTTTTTTTTTTGAAAAAATGGGAAACATAAATTCTCTCAAGCATGTATATATAATGTCTTCATCTATCAAAGTCCAAAGTAGTGGTAGATAAATTGAAACATATTGTCTTTTTTTATTTTCGAGTCAGATAGTAACGTGGATATATTCATTTTTGTAAATGAGCTCCTCTCATCCACAACTTTTGCAAAACTGATAAAAGTAACGGAATTTTAATAAATACAAAAAAATATTTCGAGCTTGTTTTTTAATAATTTGCATTATTCTATAAGCTTCTACTTCTTCATACTGCATCAAAATATTGGAACAAAATCAGCCTTAAAACACATACTTTTAAGAATATAAGGAAGTAATGGATTATTGAAACGAAAATCATGAATATTGTAAATAGAGTACATCTGTTCTTGTAACCTCCATCAACAAAATAATAGCAACGATCATGCATTGAGCTTTTGTAGAGCACGTGAAGAATAATGTAATTTTTCTCTACAAATTGTCATTCCTTACATTGACAGGAGTCAAAAGAAAAACATGGTCTAGTAAACAAATTTAATCAAATTTTCACAATTTAAAGTGATATTTCTTCCCTCATTAATATCCTAAGTGTGTCTTCACTTTCAACAATTGTCAAAAAATCCTTCCATTAACCTTAATCGTAATGCAAAATATAGGTTAGTTTTTCTTCTATTCTGCTTAGATGGATCGAATTTAATATTATTTAAATATAATGCAGGAGTGTATATAACTATTAATTTTATGAAAATATGTATAAAGTTGGAATATAAACCTCACAGAGAGCTATTATAATAAGTAGATGCTCTTTTCAATCACTTATTTAACGTATCATCATCAATCTCTTCCTCTTTTCATTCTGATTATTCGCAGGTGTATGCACATAAGAATACCAGCCGTAGTAGGTATAATCAATTGAGTAGCAACTAAATTAAATTATGTACTCTATGCGTGGAAGTAATACAACATACATTTGCCATAATAAAATATGTTATAATGAAGTTACTCTGTGTATGAACATCGTATTTGTACATAAACGTGTATGTGGCTACAGCTATCCTTCGGGGAATTTTATAATTATGGTCAATATATGAAAAGATTATTTAATACTTAATTTATTAGCCAGTATACTTACTTATAAGCGGATATGTGAATTAGTATTAGCAGTGGCGTTGCTTGACCTCTTTTAGACTGTGAACCCAACAAAAAATTCTTATTTATATTAATAAGTCTATATGTGGTGTTTTCACATATGGATCACACAATGGTAAAAAAAAATAAGTTTGAAATTTAGCAAGTAGACATATAAAATGGTGCCCGGTAAATTTGCTTCAACCCAGTGTTCAGGATACATGGGTAAATTACCCCAAATGGGGTAATTTAGAACGTTTTTGGGGTAATGGGAATACCACTAATGTTAAATGAAATAAACATTAGCAAGAAGTGGGCTTGAAGGGCTGTAGACCTTCCAGAAATTAAGAACTTTTTGTTTTTTAATATAATTTTTTTTGGTCAGGATGAAAATCACGCAATAGCAAGGGTAAAAATTTAATTTTCTGTGAAAAAGTTGTGATTTTTTGAATTTTTTTACGAAAAATTAAATATGTGAAATTTTTGTACAAATCATTTAATTTTTTTAAGGATAACTATAGATTTTCGAATTTTTTTTTTTTTTAATTTCAACAACTATGGATCTTTGAAATCTTATTTTTGGAAAAAAATTTCAAATTTCTCTTATTTTTGCATTTTTTTGTCAAATTTATCTTATTTTTGCATTTTTTTGTCAAATTTATCTTATTTTTGGGAATTGTTTCTAAAAAAATTATTTTTATAAACTGTTATAGATCTTTGAAATGTATTTCAAATTTTTCATATTTTGGAGAAAAAATTTCTATAAAATTATATTTTTTTGTGAAGAACTATGGATTTTAGAATTTTTTTTGCCCTTTCCCTCAAAATATTATCCTGCAGACGCTCCTGCAGTAGTTTGGGATAAATTAGTTTTACTAAAAGTTAGTTTTTGGGGTTGGGCTAAAAAACAGGTACTGGACCTCTGCCTTTAATCATTTCACCTTGGACATTTTGCCTTATGGATATTTTACCTGAAAACATAAATCATACGTCCCTGATTGTTTATTTTTGCTAAAAATTGATGTTCTTTTTAATGTTCCTAATCCAAATAGTTTATATTTATTACTATAAAATGCATTAAATGTTTGCTTTCTATTGGAATAGTGATTGATATATGATCTTGTTACATACTATGGTTGTAAGTTAATCCATGAGTCTTTTCTAATATAGATAATCCATCATGACTAATGATAAATACTAAACGAAGAAGTGATAAGCAATACTTCTTTTTTAATCGTTGCCTTCTTTATTTATTTTTGTTTTTCCTTTTATACTAACTTTATTAGCTACTTCTGAAGCATTTTTCTATCATATCTTTTTGGGACTTGAGGGTATAAAGAAGCTTTTTTTGACCGTTCTAAAATCTTATTTCCCTTTTTTCTTTCATTATATCTTACTTTTTCTCTTCACCTCTTCTATTTTTACATATATCTCTCTCGCTGTTCATTTTCTTCTACCTTCATTCCTTGTTTTCTATTTAACTCAATTAGGCCTTGCAACACAGTCATCGCTGCTAGTGTAAATATAAAATAAACCTGCTTATAAAACGGTGTTCATCATTTTTGGGGCAGCAATCACCCTGTGTATTAGTATTGGTTCCCTTTAATGTATTTAGGAACCGATACAGGGTGTGCAGAAGTTAGGGTACTCCAAAAACCATTAATAACAAGTTTACTTAAGAAATTACAAAATTGAAACTATGTACATATCATTTGAGTTCAATTTTCTTTAAAATGTAAAAATTTCATTAAAATAATTACCCCAGTCTTCACAATTGCTGTCAGAAAAGAAAAAAGTATTTTACTGCGGCATGGACAATTTGTGACCGATTTTTTCCATGCCTTAAACGGATAAGCTTTCATGCACAAAATACTCTTCTGAGGCTTCGCATATGCTTTTGCCTCAAGAATGACCAGAACGAGTAACCCATAGCGTAAATATTTGTGAGGTTTTGAGGCCACTCTTCATAGAGATTTGTTTTTAATTCCTTCCTCTAAGGGTTGTTTGTAGTCGATATGTTAAGACGTCATTACAGCTAAGACAGCATGACAGCTGTCCTCCCAAACATTCTTGAAATTGACAGGATGGTCATGTTCATTTTATGTTATTTCATTTTTTTAAATGGATGCTGTGGGATTTTCTGTCTTGAATTAACTGAACAATCAATTGTCCCTGGATCTCAGTAAGAGTAATGTTGGCGAAATAAAGTTTTCATGACTTAAAGAGATTAACAGGCTCAATATGAATGAATACGTAAAAGATTAACCTGATATCACGAAACCTTGACAAGCTAGAGACAAATATATTTGCATTTACTATAATTTCCGTAAACCCTATATATAAATTTCTATTTGCAAAAAATACCTTGAGTGCCCCAACATACAAGTTCAATTCAGAGCAAATATTATAAGCTGGACGACAATGGCGACGAGGCGAAACAGCTGTTTTAAATGCAATCTTTATAGAATAAACTTTCTTGAGTGATAAATTGCCTTGACTTATGAGCTCCCTCCAGGAAGAAATGCAATTTGTATATGAAAGTATTACTGTAGTTAGACATTATTATGTGTTATACTACATACATGGGCTTTTGAATGTGTGTTTTTTTTTATTTTTTTTTTAAAATAAATATATGTAATCAGTTGTAGAATGTACTTACAAGCCATTATATATTTTTTTTAGTTGGAAATTTCAACAATGTTTCCTTTATTTCCAAAGCTTTTATCATTATTTTTCAATAATTGATGAAGAGAAATTCTTATCATTAAATATGTGAGGTCATAAATGACGGTAAGTTACACTGATAGTTTCTTGGGAAGTTATAATTATACATTCTTCTTGGACGAAAAATATAATTGAGAATCGAAAACAGAGTAATTCCTTCCTATGGCCTTGCTAAATACGCAAAGGGAATAGTGTAAATTTTCTTCCTCTAAGAGCTACTTGTAACTAATATATTGCATATAAACTAATTTCATGACAGCTAAGCTTCTTTTTTCCTTAAAACATTATTCAAACAATCTGGGCAAATATATCCTTTTTTGATTGTGTTTTTCAGACAGGCGGTGCTTCAAATTTACAACTCTAGGTATACATAAACAAACGTTATGTTTTGGTCAAATCCTGAAATTAGGAGAAATTATTCTATTTATCTAAATGTGCGTAGGTTCCCGTCTAGGTCGTTACTAGAAGAGAAAATATACTTAATATATATGAACTTCATAGACAATTCCTAGGTAAAATGGAGTTAATGTGATTCTATAATATTTATGAAGGATGAATGAAGGAAACATTAAAAAAATTAATTTAAAACTTATCAAATCCTTTGATTATACTTAGAATCGTATAAATAACATGACCATTATGTTATTTTTTCACCTCCAATTACTTTTTATATTTATTTGATAGAGGGACTTTTACATTTATCTTCCTCTGTTATATTCACTCATTTAAGCAATTTTATTATCTTTCAGACTCATTTTGTCATATAATAGGGATTGCAAGATTGTTGTTTTTGGGTATACAGTCTTGACAGTGTATAACTTATATAGTCTTAGATATAAGCCTTATAGACATGATAATACTTAAAATTAGGGTTTTTACTTCAAAGAAAATAAAATAGTTATAAGCTCTACAAATTTTTCAAGACGTGTTTCATCATTAAATTATCAAAAAATGTGTAACAATCGAATATACAATATGCCTTATTTATATTTATAAGAATTATATAATTTATATTTTTACCCTGTTTTTCCACAGATATGTAATGGTTGTCATAGATTTATAAGGATCCAAGTAGATTATGCATCTGCATTGGGAGCGAAGCTCCAATACAGCCGGGGATTGTCATATTCGATCATTATCATGGATGGGAAGAGTACCTGATGAAATTCCACAGGTAATATTCAACAGTTATCTGTTTTTATTTATTTAGGTATATACTTGATTACGTCAAACAATCGTATGTAAAAAAAGTATAATCTAATAATACTTGAATTCCAACGATAGTTTGTCGATTAAGGTTTGATATTTATCACCGTGAAGATCAGTGGCTACCAATAGGTTCTCTTTCGAGCCAAAGTGCACCAATATAGATTAAAGTTTGAGTATATTTTGTAAATCGCAAGATATTCAACGGAGCTCAATGCACAACGCGCTCAGTAGAAATTATCCTTGTGAACTCAATGTACGGAACTTTCATACTCGGTTGTTCCTAGAAAAATGAATATACTTAATGTATTTGAACTTTAAAGACAATTCTTAAGTGCGATTGCATAATTGCAATACTATAATGTTTATTTATCCTTAATCTGTGCAACTTTATCGACCTTAAGAACATAAAAAAATATTAAAAGTTATGTAAGGTCTCCACAGTGTTGAAAATGTTGGCATCCTTCGTCTAGATTCTTTTTGAGATATATTTCCGGATCAACTTTTTGGTAGTTCCAAATTTTAATGAACTTATTCACAATATAAGTACTGTGGATTTTGGAGTAAAAAGTTGATCTCTCATAATACCAAGTAATTTATTTTACTGAAAGTTTAGATAACATTTTGAATAGTGTCGATCGAAAAAAAAACTAAAAAGACTGTAATCCTATCATTTCAGTTCTAATAAAGTTTGTCCGTCCTAGGACCAGACGTCATTGGTCTTTTATTGTAACTACAGCAGCTGGAATGACATAGTTCTTTCAAGAGATAAGATACATAGCTGAATTTTAAAGTAGGAAGTGTGTAGCTAGAACGTATAATAATACGTTCAAGCTCTATTTTTTTTATTTTCTTCATTTTAATTTTATTCAATCCTAACTATAAATGAAGAATAGCTAAAATAGAACTAGGACCATAGGACTGAAGGACCGAAGTATCTGTTCTTAGGACTGTTGAATGGTAAAAAAGATCGTACCGATTTAAAAAAACATAATAAGGGAACAGTCCTTGGACCGATTCAATACTATTAACATACTTTTTTTTAAGAAAGATAGGAAATAGTTTTAATGAAATTAGACATTGATATCTACACGTTTTTTAGACATTCAATTTGTTGAGTAAAAGACTGGCTTTGAAAGTAAATATAAGTGTCTCATCTTTGTCCTACATTTTTATGATTTATAAACTTCTTGACAATAAAAAAACGCAGTCTGACTAATCTGTTTTAGCCTTCTAGAAGTTATTATCAATTTCTTCAACTTACAGATGATTCCACTCAAAATAACCTACTTTGTAAGATAAAATTTTTAAATATTTCAAGGACTTTTTATAGGAGAAAAACAGTTTTTTTGGAAAGTTAAAGAAAACATTTAGACAAACAAAATTTATTAATTAATTTTACATGGGTAGAAAATTATCAATTGTATGGTTTTCTGTGCACTCAAGTGTATATAACATATGTATACATTGTATATACAATAGAAGATACCATAATTCGAATAAAAAAAAATAATTCATAAGCCTTTGCATTACTTTCACCCGTCTACATATTTATATTAATGGCCGTGATGTTAGCACATGATATCCATGGCATTAATAATACATGTATGTATATATAAATTATATTTTTTTTGTGCATTCAGTTTTTATGTGTTTAATGAAAAAAACAAAAAAAAACCTAACAAACATTAAGTTTATAAATTGCTAATAATTATTACAAACATATTATTTTTACATACAAGCATATAATAATTGACAATTCCCAAAGGATATAGGTAAATATATATCAACTGACCAATAAAGGTCTATAAGAGGATACACGAGATGTGTTAAAAAAATTAAGGATGCTGTCCAAATTTTGCAGGAAACTGATTTTTAATATGCTAGATTCTTTTATTTTCAAAAAAGAACATATATTTATTGTTTAAAGCTAAATAGTATGTTTTGTTTGTTTGTGAAAGGTATAATGATTAGAACCATTCTGTGTGTTAGGGGATTTTTTGCTATACGTCCTTTCATAGATCTTTTCAGTTTTTTGAATAACAAAATATCCATGATTCGTCAACTGTCATGACCCTTTTGAGCCAATCAGGATCATCATTGTTCATTAACAATGCTCATGTGACGATTCTTTTAGTCATAATTAAAAAAAAGAAGGATAATTGTAGTAACATTAACTTTACCAATCAGTCTATAAGTATGTCCACTAGCATATCCCCCTTAACATTTTGAGTGGTATGTATAAAATTAGCAAGAAAGCATATTATAGACCTTTTCATATAAATGGTGTGATTTATAAAAATATTAGCTTTATTGATAAAGTATTTTCATGTACATGTTCGATAATACCTTATTTTCTTGCTTTCTATATAAATAAAGTTATTTTTATACATCACTCCTAATTCTTTGATTCATCCACCATACACTTTTTTTATAGATTAAATAGTCTATAGATGGTTGAAATTTCAAAAAAACAAAACAAAGACCAATAAAACTTGAAAAATTTAAGTGCATAAAAAACATAAGTTATTTAAAACTATTTAATAGCTTTTTAATGATATTATACTATATCTCATTGCTTTGGTTTACAATAAAACGCTGAGGAAATATTCTTCAAAATCCTCAGTTCTTCATCTTTAAGGCATTAAACCTCTTAGTTGGATTGAGTTAAAGGTCAAATTTTTTAGAGCTGCCTTACTTTTAATAATATAGCACTTTAAATTTGACTCAAATCCGTTCCCTCATGAAATTTTCTTATATCATGATCCATTTAGTTAAAAAAAATCATTTACTTATGCCAACATAATCACGCAACTTTTGATTTTATTGTCTTTGTCTTTATTATATACGTCTGTAAAGCTATACATATGGTTTAAGTTCAATGACCCGTATCTACAAAGGTATCCAAAACCTACCCCTGATGTTATATATACAGGGTGCACATTGTACAATCTATCTATGCCCCCACCATGGCATGCTCTTTTGGGTAAACACGGGCACTTATGCAGCTAATTTTTCGTTTGTTGTTAGAAAGTTTGTTGAAACCTGCACCAGTTGAAAAAAAATGGAATCAATTGACGACTTTTTTGTCCCAAATATTTGAAAAAGGCATGGATCCCTCCTTAAAATCCGCAGCTGGGGCAATTTCATGACAATTGCTCGAACTTTGGAACTCAGTGAGATAGGAAAGAATTTGAGGCCCCTAAAGACTTGGCTCCCTCTTACTCCTCGGCAGAAAAATTCTCAAATGGCTTCCAGATAATGTTGATGACTTCATCTAATCGGGCTTTCGGCCTCGAAACAGGCCGATTCCGAATCCGATCTTGTTGTGTGGTGTAGGATCGAATAAAGAACTAACCGAACCCCCCTGCAATATCGAAGACGAACTTATTAGTCGGATAGAGAAGAAACTCCAGGATTTGCCTAGGGACCAAGTAGTAATAGCCTGCTCACACTTTCGGCCTCGTATATAGGGTGTATTTGAGGCTGGAAGAGATTTCATTAAATAAAATAAATCAAAATCCATCATGCTTTCAGAATCAGGTTCTATTTAAAAAAATCTGATTACTGGTTGGAGAGAAAATTGCGTTTGAAAAAATGTATTTTCGCATCACTGATAGCTTGAACACCCAGTTGTATTTTACATAAAATGTAAGTAGATTTTCATTAATGGTAAGATTTTTTGTTGAGGAGTATAGTACCATCTTGTCTCAGTCCCACATAAAAATAATACTTTTTATTTTTACTCATCAAGTAAGGTAATTTGATGAAACAGCAGTTATCCACCTTATGAGTATGAATCAATGCATTTTTCAACACTTCTTCTCCTTTATTTTTGTTTCCAAGTAATGGGATATGACTCAAATCAACTTTTTGAATGTAGTTTTGAAAGAAAAAAACATTATCTTTCCCCCTAAAGGTTTCTTTATACAATGTTATTAAACTACATACATATACATACTATCCCTCCCATAAAAGAAAAACAGTTATGTAACTCTTCTTTTGTGGCCAAATAGGGTCCCATACATAGAAGTAAAATAATAGGAAAATATATAAATACACATTAACTTTATGGCCTCAAGTGGCTCGAATAACACATATTTTCAACTCTATCTTTTTCAGGAAAAAATATAAATGTACAATTCTATGATCATTTATTAGAGTAATTTTTTTGTAATAATGTAATCGAAATATGTGATGCAAGCGACAATATATTTTACCAAAATTGAGTCTGAATGACACGGCAAATTACACTTGAAGTAGGTAGCAGGAATCCCCATTCTGAAAATGAAAGAAGTTGAAATCGATAGATTTTGTTTGAAAGAACTGATTGGGTTCAAATAAGTCTTATAAATATGTTTATAGAATATTGAATTGTACAAGGGTAAGGTAAAAAGGTCCTTGGCTTGACGATGAAAGAATTTGAACTTAAGTAAAAAATGATTTTAATTTCATACATAATCTCCCTTGACTTCCATAAACTTGATCGACAAAAAAAAATCAATCTTTTTTTCTTCTCGACCCATATCTCATCAATATTGACAAATAGCCAGACTAAATCATTTGGATCCCTGTTGAATCGTTCCAAAATTGTTCTAACAATCGTTTGCGCATTTGCTTTTTGATCAACATTCACCCAATGCACACACATTTTTCGAAGAGCTTCCACATCTGTAATTGTACCAGAAATTTCCACTGCTTTCTTCCAATATCCTTACAGGTCAGTTATCTCACTTGCCTAACGTTCAACACGATATTTGAACGACTTTTTCGATGGTTTCCAGTGTAGTCGCAGTTTCTATCCATCTTTCAAGTGGATCCTCTTCGAGGGATGTACGACCATGTTCAAATATAATTGCCTACTTTTTCATCGTTGACATTGAAGGAGCTGAGTCCATGTAAACTTTGTCAACTTAGATGAATTACCTTATGGGTTAACCCCTCCAAGACGAAAAATTCCGTAACCTATAAGATATTCAATTTAAACAAAAAAAAACAACACAAAGATATTTACTGAAGTAGTTTGTGTGAACAAACTACTTCACCAAACCAGTTGAAAATAGTCATAAAAACCTTACATAATTTTGTGCCAATTTTAGTAGAATACCTGGGTCAGGCCGATAACTTTTTACCTTATCCTAGTTAAGAGTATTTATTTTACTAATATATTATGTAAAAATAGAATAGAATTTTTATCATTTTCTTGATTTTTGTTCCAGATTGTTTTTATGTTCACCAAAAAATATACAATATGCTTATATCAAATTTAAAAAAGGCTTTATGTATATTAAAAAGTTTATATATATATAAATACGCTAAAACAAAGTTTACTCAAAGCAAACAAAGGCTCTGAAGTATCAACCCATAGAGCCCAATGTTTATTTTGGGT
The DNA here is from genome assembly GCF_016086655.4 of Lepeophtheirus salmonis. Lineage (NCBI taxonomy): Eukaryota > Metazoa > Arthropoda > Copepoda > Siphonostomatoida > Caligidae > Lepeophtheirus > Lepeophtheirus salmonis. The sequence continues at coordinate 29,093,662 of NC_052132.2, forward strand.
GGGGATTAACAATGATTTTTAATATAATGACATATAATTACTTCCACCTATTGTTTAGCTTAGTATACAATATGGGGAGGAAGCGTTTAGGAAATTGTTTTTTTTTCTTTTAATAAAAATAAAAATATTTATTTCATCAAAATGAAAGTTGTCTGTCATTGAGTGTCTTTTTTTAGTTTTTTGTTGTACAAAAAAACCTGTATTTTCATCGAATATATAACATTTTATAGTCATACATATGTTTCCATATAATATATAAACTAACAGAGATGTCATGATATAACATGTAAAAATGATATATATATATATTAGTGATGCTCGGGTTGTTTTTTTTTAGCACACAGGTCCTGGATCTTTTGTGTTCTGTACCCCCAACTAACCAACCTTTAGCATTTTATCAAATTTGACTATTTGATAATATATCATCTCTTGTCCTACATGCTTATACTAAGTAACTCCAAAACACCTTTACTTATTGTGAAATTAATGGTGATTATTATTGGATCGGTCATAGTACTGATTTTGTAATTATTCTTTTTTTTTACCGGTCCAATCTTTTTTATCATTCAACGGTCCTGAACCTGCCACCCTAAAAACTACGCTTAATTTCAATTTCCAAAATAAAGATTCAAACATATAATTCAAGGCTAATCTATCTAAGTTTGAATATTTTCTTAGAATTGCTATGTCTAGCAATAAAGTATGAGAATAAGTGGATTTGTTTAAATTTTTGGTTAATTATGCTAAAATTAAGAGTTCTTGAATAAAATTACATGTTTAGTACAAAGTGTTGGGTTTACAAAAAATATGGATTAAAATACAGAAACCCGTGTATACACGGGCTAAACTAAACAACACTAATCTTTATATATCATATAAAAGAATAAGCAATGAATCTAATATGACGAAGCTGATTTGTCTTTTTTATGAATGGAAAAATTGATAATGATTTAATATGTAAGTATCTCCAGCATCAACGTTTTGCTATTTTTTTTAAATAAAAAAGATGATATTATATAACTTTATATTCTATGTTTTGTATATCTTAGGAAAAATATCATATGACAAGTGCTTTCTAAAACAGTAGATAATCATTTAATGTGTATTATGGATATAGGTGTTCGACAATCATTTTTGTAGCAATATTCGAGTATATTTGATGCAATAATAGTTGTGTAAAAGTATATCAAAATGTTAAAACGATTGATTTAATTTTGTTCATTCAGTGATATTCACATCTTTTTAGGATTAGTTACGCATATACTGCTCTTTTTAAAAATTAGTTTGAAACTAGATCTCAAATTTACTATCTAAATGTTATATTTGTAAATTCCGAGCATTTTATGACGTGTGAGATTTTTTGTAGTTGGCTATAACCTACAAAGTGTTTTTAATTTTCCAAACCTGTTATCATGATTCTATAATTTTTGAGGGGAGAACATCTAAAAATAAACTAACTCTGAGTGCCTGTGGTTACAACTGACACTGAGAGTATCACTTAGGTCTTGTTAGAGAGCTACACATCTTGTGTATCTGTAAGACTCTAAGTAGAATTAAGGATTGTCCTAAGATAAAGTAAAATCGGTTTTTATTGAATCAAAACGGTAATGCTGATAGTAGACAGGTTGTTTAATTCTAAAAGTGAATAGTTGTCCCGACATTAAATAAGTTTTATTTTTCAAAGACTTATGATCCCTAGCTAAAAAGTTACAGCCAAAATGATTGTTATTAAATGTGGGGTGAACTGAATTAATAGTTTAACCACCCTGATAACGAATATTTGTCCTAGTATTTTGACTATATAGTTCTTTCTAAAGAAAAAGTTTGTAAAAACATGGACTTTTAATTACCCAGAAATATTTATTCCATATTTTCCCTCCTTCATCCTTTGGACAAAGAAAAAAAAATTGAATGAGTAAGCATTTCACAAACTAAGTAATGTTTGAACAAGTCAAAAAATGCTGTATACTTTTTCTTGACACTCAATCTTATTACTAAAGAAGTACAAGAAAACTTTTTCACCCTTAGACATACGTTCAAATATATTTTCTAAATAAAAAAAAATTATCAATAATACTTTTTTCTGAAAATGTCATAATAGTTTACTTTTCTGTGTAAAAGAAGAAGAGAATTTATGGTATAGAATTATATGGACAAATCATAAATTATTAAGGTATCAGATAAGAATATTCTTGGTCTCAAGTACCATGGCTTAGAGTATATGTTATGGAAGTAGAAAAAGTTTTGAAATAAAAGGTAATTCTTTTCTACTTTTTCTTCATTTCAAACTTAAAATGATATTTTGACCTACATTTTAATAATGTGCTATATTTATAAATGTGTTCTTATCCTTGTCAAACTTTTTATTTCTACTCAAAAAAGAAAATAGGATATACTTTATATATATATATATATATCTAGAATAACTCAAATAATCTCTAAATCTATTAGGATGGTTTGGCTTTTAACTTTTTTTGAAATGTGATTACGGCTTGTGTCTAAAAGTTGTAAAACAATAACCCAGGCAAAATTTTGATTATTTTATATGATCTTTATTAGGTAAAATATGTAGATCAAAGTTTGAAAAAATGGAGAAAATTAGTCATATATGTAATATAGATTAGAATAAAGCATTCCTTTTTATTTTGTAACATATCATTTTAATAGACATTTTTATAATATATATAAATGTTTTAAAAGTCATTCTATGAAGACCAGAGTGACAATAATGAAAAGAAGTGTTGATGATCTGCGTAAACTTGGTATCTTTTTTATATCTTTTTAATAACGAAAGCTCAAAATATTAGGTGTAATAAAAATAAATCCATTATTTCGGATAAATTGACATTCCAGAGCGCGACGCATCTCTGATATCAAAATTACCGGAACAAAATCGACAAAACCAAAATAGCTCGTTATTATCTTTTACCCTATCAAGATCATAAATACTAATCATATTTTTAGCCGCCTTGCTTCCGTTTTTCCAATGTTTCAAGAAAAACTTTAAAATATTGAATTTTTCTCTTTGTTGCTGTCCATCTTTGACATACACTCCAATATCACAGAGTCAAACAATAGCAAAACAGTTTTTTTGTACAAAATATTGTCTTTCTAATGCCGTCTAGTGTGAACAGATTGCATTTATACAACGTGAGATAAACATTATTAAAGCCATTTATTGGAAAAATAATGGATTTTCTTTTTACAATACTTATAATATGTTCAAAAATTTATTTCGTTATACTTATGTTAATTCCATAAAACGACTTTAGTCATGAATAAATTTATTAGTATTTTTTATAGGATAGAAAAGTGTATATCAAAATAATTTAATAAAACTAAAAATACAACGTTATATTGTAACTGATTATGACCGAAAGTTAGTAGTGTTTTTCCCCGAATTTGAACACCTCCTTCTACTGAAATTATAATAGAAAAAAAGGATCGTTAAGTTTCAGTATTTGTAAATCTATTCCCAGACTATCACTTAAACAATATAATTAATTAAGTTTACCTGAATCACAAGATAAAATTTGATTAAGCTTCGGTGATATCGAAAATGATACTTTTTTTATATAAAAAATGAATCTATGAGTCTGAAAGCTTGTATCTATATCCCTTGGTCATTTTTCTAATATATCGTATAAGATAGTAAAAAGTGTTTCAAAAAAACAAAGAAACTTCCCACTGAATGGGTTTTTAAATTACTAAACAAATAATGATTTTCTTTTTTCAGAAAATTTAAAAAAAATGTTAAAAACACCATTTTAATATGTCCTTCAGTATTCATAAAGATTTGTTTTTAGTTCTTCTCTGCTTTAATAAGTTTATAAAATATTTTTAATACATTTCTGTATGTTAAAAGGATTGAACTGAAATATACTCAGTATGTAAAAATCTGCTTACTAAAGAATAATTTTGATGTAAGAAATTCAATGAATAAAATTTCTTACATACGATTTATTTATTTTTGCATAATTTGCAATGCATTATGCTTTATGGAATTATACCCATAGAAAAATCTAAGTTCATGTACAACAAGATTGAGTAAGGAAAATACTAGGAAAAATAATATAAAACCACAAATTTGGGATGTAACTTTCCATATTCTTAAGAGTGCGTTCAACTTGGGCGTACATATTGTCCCATAAACACATCTTTGGAAAATCACATCATTATACACATATATCAGATAGTGACGTTGATACAATGGGATAGAATTAAGTAAAAAACAGTTTTTGCAATAAATCTTACTATTTGTCCTTAAAAAAAGTCTTAGAAAGTAACATTGAGTCAACTTAATAGCGATCCGGAAAAAAAAATAGAGATGTAGTTCTATAATACTTAAAGGGGAGAATATATGTAAAGAGTTGTATTATAACGATATCCAAAAATAAATTAAATCTAGCTGGCATATAGGCCAGCTCAATTTTTATCCCTGATACTACTCTATAATGAATGTGAGTTTAAATGAGGTATAACAAGAACCGTGTGTAGCTAAAGGTCCGTGTTCTAGAGACTGTGGTACTCCCCGGCTCATCACGTCATATTAGTAAACTTTTCTGAAGCTTTTATTTCATGTACATGCACTCATGAAAAACGGAGTTAACAATTAGGATTTCTTGGAGAATTATCTGTTATATTATTAAAAACAAAGTTTTTCTGTTTGTCGACGCCAATACATCCAGTCAATGCCAAGTACTACAGTACCAAAGTTGTTAATTTAATATTTATGATAAAACCATTATGTACGATATATTTTTTGGACGCTTTCAAAGACGAATAATAGGGAGAAGTTCGATTATTTTAGGTCCCATTAAACAATACAACTTTAAATACTTGTAGTTGGTAAACAAGTAAAACAACAATAATTAAGCCAAATGTTATTCCACTAACGTCACTGAATGCAAATTTAAAATCATTCCATGTTTGAGGCATATTGTTTATACAAATTTATGTATTTTATACATAAACATATTTTTCCCAACAGTTGATACTAAATTGCAAATAATTATTAAAATTTGCAAATACCTTAATTAAAAGTTTGTGCTCATAAATTACAGCTATTAACAAAGGATTTGCAAATTATACTTACTAATAAATTTTCAACACGAACAGAAAATGTTCTTGTATATGTTACGTTTTTGCTTTATTTACAAATATGGAATAGTTTTATTCGTCATATATTCTATTAATAAACTTCTACAAAGATAAGTATACATAACAGCCCAGCTGAAAAGTCTGAGCTACTTTTTTTTTAAATTCAACTCAATTTCTGTTATTATCAAGTTTCAAAATATAGCATATAAAAATTCTATAATAATTTTTTCTTTAGTCTTGAGTTATTATGCTAAGTGGGACACAAATTTTGGTATTTCTAAAAGAAAAGATTTAAAAAAAAATGTTACTTAATTCTACAATGCCTCTTGACCGTGAAAAATACTATTAATTTTTTTTAAAATTCATAATAATACGTTTTATTATAATATACAGGTGCTATATTACAGTGCTCACCCGCACTGAAGGGGTTAAGAATGTCAATGTTATTTCCCACTCCCTCCTTGGCCCGAGCAATGCTGGGTAACCCTTTCTAGTTGTCCATAATTGGCTTAAAATATCTTATGATATCATTCAATATCTGTAACTAAGAAGTGAATTTCCTCCCATCGTGAATTCCCTTCATTGGCAGATATAGAAATGATAAATAGTTTTTAAATATGGTTCCTGGGTTCCACAGACTAGAACTAGAGTAATGATTTTTAAGGTAGTTAAATAACATATAAATGACAACATACATTAATTATTTATTAGAATAAAAATATACTGTGCCATTTTTTCTTTACTCAGCTGTAATTTTCCTCACATTATGGAGTGAGAGAGGTTTATTTAAAAGGATGTCATTTACGTAATGAAAAAACTAGGTTTATAAATAAAAAAAGAAAAAACTATTTTAAGGTAGGCTTTTTCTTCTTTTATGTTCATTATTTAATGAATAAGTCACCGTGTCGTTAATTTTTCTCCCTGATGTTAGCCTTCTTGCTTGTTTCTGGTGTAAATTGTGTCAAGAATGAATTATAAATTAAACATATTTGAACCTAAACATAGTTACAATGTTTTCTTTGCACAATTGTATTTTGAAGGTAAAAAAAATATCATCATTACAGGAGTATTTAACCCCCCTATCATTTAATAGGCAGCTGCTATTAACAAGGTTCTTAATTCAGTGGTACTATATGTCTCGCTCCGCCTCTTCCCTCCTCTCTTTTTTATATACAAAAAATGACTGTAATCAGTAATGTATGTACTTTTCAATAATATCTAAAAACGTCATGTTTAAGACAGCTCTATTTTCTCAAAAATGTCTAAAGGAGTATGAAAAATAAAAATAATATTTCAATGAATTTTTTGGACAAGTATAAAAGACTATTCTAACACCAAAAACATTGAAAGAGTAAAGATATGATCATGCAATCATATCTCTGCATAATCAATTACTGAAGTATTTACAATATTTTGTAAATTAATTATTGAACGAATATATCTTTAACAATTAAATTATTAAACTGAAATAATATACGTTTATATCTACATAAAATGAAGAAAGTATCGTTGTGATGAGTCATTGCTAAATATTTTCAAATAAGTGCATCATTTGAAATTGATTGTGATGCATGGAGAAAAGAATTTTATTTGATAAATAAATAAAATAATGTGATCAAATGATGAGTCTCTTTAAATTCCTTTATATGTGGATTTGCAGCTTTGCAAGTTTAATAATCACATAAATTCAATAAATGAAAGGAATATATATTTTTTGAATATTATCATTATAAGAGAGACATTTTCAATAGTCACAAAATTGATATTAAAATTGCATAATGCAAATCAATTATTGGTGGGAGGGAACAATAACTTTAATTTACTTTTCTTCGAGATATTGAGCAAAAATTGATTTTAAGGTGTTAAAGTCCTTATTCAAGAATAATATTTTTGTAATAGTTATTCAGTCATTTTTTTTTTTTTTTTTATTACTCATATTTTATGAATTACATAATTCATGAAAACTCAAATTATTCAGGATAAATATAAGATGTTACAAAGCGCAGTGCAGAGGAGCCTGTTGGAATAATTGATACAATTCTTACCATATTATCTATATATTTTTTGTTATCTAATATAATTGGTTTTCAAACAAACCATGTAGTTTAGCCTAACAGGGTCTACAAAAGATTTTGAGTGTATTTCTCAGATATTTGATATGTATATTTATATGATTTAACACGCTCAAAAATAATATTTATTCAACCTCGTGAGAAGTACAGATATTTATTCTTCAAAAATATCACTTTGTTGTGATTTATAACACAAATTCGATTTTGTAAATGCTGCAAATCGTCTCTGGTTAGGAGGAGAGTTGGAACATTTAAAAACTATTCATATCCTGTTACATATTGCAACTTGTACAATTTTTTCATACAATTTACAACTTGTACACAAGATATGTATGCTCCATGTGGAAATCATCCACGGGCAAAAAACTTTAACTAAGTTTTCTCTTAGAAGACGAACAAAGCCTCTTTTTTTAATTATTTCCACAGGAACTTTGATTAATTGAAAGTGTGAGCAGTATATTGTTTGCGTCAAATATGAATTATTTCATCCAAAAGTTCTAGTTTAGCAGTAATATTGAGTTGAATATTTTGAAAATGAAATCATACAAGAATTAATATGTAAATCCTGTGAATTCTTAATACAATGACGTTATTAAATTATCAATCTATACATTTCTTAAGCTTGATACAAAAAAAGGTGACAGTGGGTTCATCCCTCAACATTTATTCTAAAGAGAAAGTTATTTTCTTCCTATTCCGAATAGAAGAATATCGATTTAGACATTTCTTTTCTTTATTTTGAATAAATGTATATTTATACTGTATACTTACATATATATATATATAAGCTATATACGTTTTATAATGCAGACAAAATTTGAATTTTCATTATATTTACAATTTTCTAGTAACAATCCTCGAAATAATGTAAACTAAAAACTGAGATTAATGGACATTTTAATTATAAAAATACTATTTTTTTATAAAATAAGAATTTTTTATGTTATGCTGAATCTTTAATCATTAATTTTAATAAAGAAAGTATGAGTGGTTTTAGAATGATGAAATTTTTCATATATCAGACACTTCCTAAAACTTTAGCTCTAATGGGATCTGTCAATATTAGAACTCTTTATTTTCATTTGTTTACCTAAACTGACTCAAACATAATTTTTTTGTCCAACATTTAAAATAACATTGTGACTGCATCTTGAAACAGTCTTTACATATATATATTGAGTTATATGTATTTGTTGGATTTAATTTCTAGATTTACCTCTAAAATATCAATGTTAATTTATGATAAATTATTCATAAAAAAGTTTGAATGAACATCTTGAAGAAAAAAAATGTATAAATTTACCAATGAGTTATCCAATAATAATTGATCCAATTATCACCTTTTTAGTAGAAACTTCATCAATCAGTTATCCAATAATGATTGATCAAATTAATACAAATTCACTAAAAATCATATATATATATTCATATATTTCTGACTTAAATGAATTCGTTAAATAATTTGTTATATATTTAGAAGTAACACACATTGTTTTATGGGCCCAATGATTATATCTATAAGTTCTTTAGATATCTGATTCAAATTAAAATTCTGAATATTTAACTACCATTAAATGTTATTCAGAATTTATAATTTCTCAGTTCTTGATGCTACAGTCTATTTTATGATTAAACTATTCACTATTTTGTCCTTTGGCGTTAAGTTAAGGTAAGATAAACTTGCCAAAAAAAAAAGTACATAAATATTCTCGACATTTCTAGTGTATAAAATTGGGAACATACAATTTTTCAAAAAAAAGAAAAAGAAAAGACTAATAAGTTTCTGTATAAAATCCTGTTACACTGAAATGATATACAAAAAAAATTACGTTTCTATCATCAAAATATTTTTTTCCCAAAAAAATTAATAATTTTGACAGTATGGGGATAAGGTTTAAAATAATTTAAATTATATAACTATCTATAATACTGATGTTACAATTATGTTAATATAAAAGAGAGGAAACTTGCAGGATACTGTGTATATTTGCGTCAAAAACATAACCATAAATTATGCATGTATTAAGCTTTATCACCTTAACATTAATGTATTTAAGTATACGCATAAAGCACCAAAAATACTTTCTAAACATACCATATTAGCACATAAACGTATATTATAAGCCAGGAAACTTTTAGTCTTGGTTGGTATATATATATATAAGTTCTGAAGTAAAAAAAAATTGTCAAAAGAAACTTGATACTAAAAAAATAATATTTACAATTTATTGTATGTTTGTGAATAAAAATAAATGTTTTTTCGTAGAAGATATGTTTCTTGGGCATTGTATCATCAGGAAATATGTTCACAGTTTAATATATATGTAAAATAGGGTTGTATATTAAACTTTTATTTTATCTCTCAACCTTTTTTTCAAAAAAAGAAAGAAGAAACCATGACTAAATATTGTAATCTCGTAGATAAAAAATTATGTCAATCTCACATACTTTTGAATTATTTGCCTCTAATAGTAGTGTTGTATCGCTCTAAAATCGGTCTCAATTGACTACAGATTAATTTTTCCAAAGCTAAAAACGATCTATATTGGTTTTTAATACAAGGTTATTTCAGTAGATAAAGTTTCATTAATAGTTGTGATCATAGATTATCATTCATAATTATCCCTAGAATTAATTTTGTAGTAGGATAAATTCATGTAACTCTAGAATAAGGACAGCAATTTCCCTTTTCCCAAATGAGTCATTTTTCTAATATTATATACCAGTAAAAAAAAAAACCCCAAATATACAACTGTATTTAATATTTTTAAATGTTTAATTATAAATTTTAACAAAGATTGGACTTTCCCACATTTTTTCGTAATAAATTTTAATCTACGCAATTATTTTTGACATTTTTTTAAATTATTATCTTGAAACATAAATAATTTACTTACTACAGATATCGTTAAAACATGTTTATTTCTAAAGAATTAAGAAATGAAAAATATATTTAAATATTATGCAATCAAAACTGCAACTTTATAAAGTAAATATAAAAAAAAAGGATCTATAGCTCAAGTGGGAAAAAAACAAAAATCAAAATGACTTAAATAGATTTCCTGTATGTAGAATTCCATGACCAATACAACATTATTTAATACTATGGATATTCATAACTCAACAAAAATGGGGCATTTTTAAGTGATGTTATCCATGTGTAAGTTGGTCATTTGTGAAAGAGGCGTAGACAATCAAATTTAAGGATATTTAGAATTTTAGGATAACGGCATAATTCTTTTTTAATTAATGAAATTGGTGAATTATGACCGTTTATTAAGGTGTCACAGTAGGACTGCCTAACAAAAATAACTGTACCCTCAATCAAAAATACCTATACCCTCAATCAAAAATGTATTTCTCATTATTCACAGTGGTAAAAACTGGGGTTCTGTTTGAACTTGTGGTCCAAAAAATTTAACAGCTATTGTCATATTCCTCATAGTCCTTCGTAATGAAAAAAAAAATGATATAAGTTTTCGAGGAAATTAAGGATTTAACTTAGTTTGTCATATATTTTTACAAAAGCAATGAAAAAGTTATATGTTTATATAATGGTCAAAAAGGTCCTTATAATTTTTTCTAAAAAAAACAAATATGATTGATATATGTAGATCACAGTTATGTACTATCAAAATTTCATAGAAATAGTTATAAAATTCAGATCCTAATATGTATAGAGAAATATGTTAGTAAACCATTTTGTTAACATGTACAATATTTTACTCAAAATATTTATTACTTTTACAAAAGTACTATATTTTTCTGCAACTATCCTACTTTTCTGATCCTTAATCCATCAGAAACATAATTAATTGTTACATAAATTGTATTTTATAAGTATTTTCACACCGTATTAAATTTATTTTATTCAAGGATTACAGATTTATCTTTGCCATGAAATTGTATTCTAATTCATTTTGAAAGATATATAAAAAAAAGTCTTTTTTTTCTGGGGTGGGGGATAAGAAATGTCTTCATTAAATTTGTTAAAATCTGTAACGTAGTAAAACTCTCTTTTGATTCAAATTTAATAGAGTATTGTTCAGAACTCAAATAATGAGCCAGCGTAGTAGACAAATTAACAGTGGAAAAAAAAATTGGAGTAGTTGATTGTGATACAATTTATTTTATTACATAATGATTTATACTAATCATTTTACCCAAACATTATAGAGTTTCTGCTTCTTCATAAAAAAATACTCTCCCCAAAAAAAAAATAAGTGGAAAAAGCACAGAATATTATGGGAGGAGGGGCGGGGGAACAACATTTCTTTAAGTATAAGTCCTCAGAGACTTTTCAAACTTTCAAGGACATTTTAATTCATACAAAAAAGTTGGTAAATAAATATTAATGTCATAAACAACTTGTCATCATCATCAAAAAGTTATAGAATAAGAAGATAAGTTGGTTAGTTAAAGATTCATGGACCCATAGTTTTAGTATAAACAAATGCCTAAGCATTTGTCACATTCCAGATCATTAGTGTCATATTTAATTATAATAAATCTTTTTATGAATAATAGGACGAAGGATGGAAACTCAATCGGAATCATTATTATCAAGAAGGATGGCTCAGCACTGCCAATCTGAGAGGAGTTGTGGGGGTTACGTATACAAAGTCGCATTGTGGAGAAGGATCTCATGAGCCACCAGTTAGAACGAATTATAACCTGCGTGGGCATAGAGCAGAGGTAAGGTTTTATTTGATCTTATTCTTTGTAATTTCTCCAGAGCTTGAAATATCCGTCTAATATCTAACTAACTGTTTTGATAGCAACATTAGTAGATAAATCAATTCTTAAATAATGAATCAATTAGTAGAGTTTTGTGTTAAAAACAAAAATACAATGGAATAAGTTTTAATTGTATTTTTGTTTTTTTTAATAAAGAAAAAGCCATAGAAATAAGTAAAAAATATTAGAAAGCTTTTTGACATTTTTATTAATTATATTTATTACAAAGGATCTTATTATAAAAAGTACATATACAGGGTGTCCACAATAAATTGGAACTATCTTAAAATTCAACCTGGTTGATAAAAATGGAATTTGGAGTGTATTTGTAAATATGAAAAAGTGAGACATGATATTAAACAATAAATTTATTCAACATGTCCTCCCTCAGCAGCCACCATCTTCTCCATCCTGCCCCTAAAGGATTTGCATGCCCTGATGACTTCCGCGGAATTGACAGCATTCCACTCCCTCGTAATGGAGCCCGGGAACTTTGTGGTGAAGACCGCAGGGACCTCTTCTCTCTCTTTGGCAAGCCACTTGTCATTCTGGACGTTGTAGCTTCTGTCGACAGACCAGTTCTTCTCGTCGGAGGAGAATTAAGATTCATCCTCCATGGCTCTTCAGGTCATTGAAGAGACGCTTACACTTTGGTGAGCCGGGTGGCCTTCATGGATACCGTGAGGATGTGTTGTTTGGCCATTTGGTATGACCTATACCCGAGGTCCTCGTTCATAGCCTTGGAGACCACTCACTCCACCGTTCTTGGCCAACCTGGATAAGGAAGTCCCCGGCGAAGCCTTGATGGACTTCTGGAGGCCTTCAAGGAAGCAGAGAGTGCGGATTCGGTCACTTCTTATGTTGTGGGCCTTGTGGCAGACCTTCTCCTCAACCTCCCAGGCATTAAAGACCCGGTACACCGTGGTCTTGGGGTAGTTAAGAAGCTTGTAAATAGCAGAAGGCTTGCGTCCCGCGCGAGCCAATTCGAGGATGGCGTCTCTCCTTGCTTGTTCCATGATGACTATTGTTTGTTGTCAAAACAATTGTGGTGGAAGTTATAGTGTACTGTTCACACAACCTTTTATATTAGTATGGTTTAACCCCAAATATCCACATTATGGATCTGGATGAAGTTTAAAGTAGTTCCAATTTATCGTGGACACCCTGTATACAATTATCTATATTTTTTAATATAAAGGAACAATGTTTTGCATCCTAATTTATGTTTTAATTGCACATAAGTTTTAATGGTAATGTTAAATATATTGTTCTTTAGTTTTTTCGTCTTAAAAGTATAACCATGCAAAAGGTTGACAAGGAAGTTTTATTCTCTTCATTGTTAAAAAATATAATGATACTCATTTATGAAAGCATTATATTAATAATATTAAAGTGACATTCATTATAAATATAAATACTAAAATTACATACATATTAGATATTAAAATACCCTATTTTTATGTGACGCATAAATAAATACAATTCAATAAATATATTAAAGGTACTTAGGCTAATGACTTTACTTTAATATTGTGAATGTTTTATTAATACAATGTAAAAAATCTTTTTTTTCATTTTTTGTGTATTATTTCAGAAAAAATAAAAAGTTAGCTGGCTTTTTTTTATGAGATAAAAGCAATAAAATTATATTGTATGTTTCTTCAAGTTTGTAGTTTTGAAACAAATCCTGAGTTGCTTGAAGCATAAAGCAGTTCAAGGAAAATTGTTTATCAGTAATTATATATACATACATATAAAATTTGTGAGCTTGTTTTTGAATTCTCTCTCCCAAGTAAAAGGAATTACAAATCCACATTAATATGTTTTTGTGGATTTTAGTACACGTACAACGTCTAGTTGCTATTTGCAAGCAAAATGACCAGATACTGTCTTTTACTTTCTCGGCTTTGGAACCTATATACACGGTGTTAAGATCCGATTGGTGCATTTCTCAAAAATCTATAAATTGTGACTCAGTCAACATTTTTCAGAGGATTTTCTTAAAACTGGCTGGAATTGTACACATATATGTTGAAAAAAAGGTCATTTGATGTATTCGCCTCCAGCATCAATCAAACCCTGGATCTGGAACCGGAAAGAGGAGCAGCGGTGGACGAAGTAGTTCTTTGGCATTTGGTCATTGTCTCCTTGATAGATGGAATCAGAGCATCCTTGATGGCGTGAGATATAGAATTTGTTTAAGATTCAATGTAACTCCAGAAAAAATAATCCATTGGATAAAGATTTGGACTGCAGAGGGACAATATTTTCTTCCCAATGGAGTCATACAAGTTATCACTTAGCTAATTCAGCGATTTGTTTGAGACATGAGTAAGTGAATGAATAGTCTTACTACCAGACACAATGTCTATCTTCAGCGATTTGCGGGATCCAAGCCTGAACTCTCGTAGAGGAAAGCAGACAAAAGTAATCATCAATGTCCAATGCCGTTCCTGCTCTGTAAACACAATATTTTGTAAATCTGGAGCAGCTGTCGTCGTGATGGCGAAAAAATTGTTGATAGAACAGCGTTTATGGCAGCAAGAAAAGAGCACCATCCGACAGGTGCATTATAACAAAGACGCAGTCGCACACAAGGACCGATTTGCTCTTAACGCCCTGTAGCAAGCTCATATATAAAACTGAACAATATCTGATGCATAGTTTTAGGGGAAATCCTGACGAAAAAGACTCCGTTCCCTGGTTGCAGATATTATATTGTACACCCAGAAGTGAGTTAGCTATGTTTAGCATAAAATCTTAGTTTCTGGAATAGACTTTTCCTTCCCTTTGGACATTCCAAAAAGAATGTAATCAAACGAGAACTTGGGAACTTTGTCATTCAAATGAAAATAAAAACAACATTCATCTCGAAGAAGAATTAAAGAACAAATACCTCTGGCATCTTGAAAATGCATGGATGATTATATAATTTTAAATCTTTCCACAGTCCTTGAAGGACGAGTTGAAGTAAATAAATCAAAATTTGAAACTGATTATTAAATCTCCTATTATTTATTATAAGAATAATACAGAGTGTAATAGTCTTTTTGGTGGTTGAAGGGTCAGAGTGGGACTTATTTATTGAACATATTTCAAGATGTACATATACAATATAAATATATTGGATATTCACACACAATCTCAGTGTCCGTGTTATCCACTACATTTATCAAAGATACACTTTTTTTCAGCTTCAGCTCAATATTATTCTTATATGTAACATGTTCTTCTAATAATAATACCTCAAAAATCATAACTCTATCTTTGTTAGTCTTTGAAAAATATTTACTTTGTATCGAAGTTCATTATTATTGAACTAATCTGTTTAGATTAACTACACAGAAAAGCTTATCAACATAGGTATATGTACATGATTGAATTTTATGTAGTCTTACCCCTTTCTATATCTCAGAATATTATATCATTTTGTGGATGCAGTAATAGTTAAGGCTACAGTACTTCACGACATTCCATAAAAAGTATTTACAAAATTATTTATCAATTTAACACTTTTTACAAAGGGAATTAAAAGGAATTCACTGTTTTACTTTTCTATTATTTTATTTGGAAATATTTTTGTTTTATTTTGCCTTTCAAGTATACCATAAGATTTTCCTACTGATGCCATATGGAATCCCTACCATTTCATTTCATACTTTCTCAATGATGCCACATGGAATTATTCTCATTTTGTGCTTTAAACTCAAAATTGAATTTTGAAATGTACATACATATATGTACTATATGATGTTATTCCAATAAAATTTCGATGTTCATTTTTTTTCACTCACAAATTTGGGAAAGAAAGGATTAAGAAGACTCTACTTTAATAACAACAGCGATAAAGGGGAGCCACACAATATGTGCCATTTTATTTTATAAATTGAACAAATGTCTAATTCATACCTTGCCGTATCACTCTAAATAAGTTTCAGAGAATATTATTGGGGCTCTTAGTGTTATTGGAAATTTACTTTCACTTCCAAAATCTACGCAATACAAGTTATTACATCATGAGCATCAAAGAACAAATTGAATTTTTTTTACCATCACTTACACGTGACTTTATAGTGTAAAATAGTAGTTATGGAAAATAATTTTGTGGACTCTAGAGAATATATTATTTTAAATAATTAAATAGAAATCAAAGGGGGCATTTTGTTTGTGTTTTTTTTTTTCAAATCCGAAATCCTCCACTCCTCTTACTATCTTTATTTTCATTCTCATCGTCGAAGGTTGATAAATAATAAGAAAATATTAATAAAGATTCTTTAAAACCTGGATAATTCATTTTGTATATCGATTAAACTAATGAAGGACCGTCGCAAAAAGTGGAGTAAAGATATGATAGACAATATCGTATATTACAAGAATATTTATGTTTCTATGGTAAATAAACACACCAGGGATTTAACAGAAGACTACTAATGTACAGACTGTTAATGTAATAAATCGGATGGAGAGGATAATTATATATTTTTTACGTCGCTAAGTAACACCGTATAAATAATAACTTCACAGATTAAATACTAATCAATAATTGTTACACATCAGGGGCTAAACATAATAGACAAGGAAAAAGTATGTCAATAATATGACGTCAGATCATACACCAATATGCTAACCTATGTAGTTCTAAAATAATAAAACAATAATAATAACATTATTTCAAGACTAGGGCTCAAAAACTGCCCTTATTGCCAATATTCAAATTATCTGGAAAAATTGAATTATTTTTATGTTCCATTTGTACTTCATATACTATATTTCTGTTCAAGAATTTTTTTGCATTATTTGTATATATATATAAGACAGTTTTTTGTGGTGTCATTTATGGGCCCATCAACATTTGGCCTAGCAAACTGAAAATTTGCATGGGTGCCTCTTTTGAACCAGGGCCGGCTAAGACATGAGTGCTTATTCTATTCCAAAAATACAAAAATTGTTTTTGTGAGCTAAGGAATACTAGATATGGGGTTGATTTACAAGTCAAAAAGTGACCAGCTCCTCGAAAAAAAATACTATACGAATCATGAAATTTTCTAAATTGATTCAAAATCAAAAAAAAGTGTAGGGAAAAAAGAAATCTGTGAAAATTGCGCTTTTTTCGTTTTTTCTAGTGTGCAAAAAAAGGGATTTCCAATGGAATAGTGTATTCCTAGATAAAAGGAGTTTGTAAAAATTTGTCTGGAAATTCGTTTGAGTATTAACTTGATACATAAAAATTGATTTTTAACTGAAATATCTGTCATTTTCTGAATAATTCTTCAATTATTTTCAAATTTTTTCTCTTTTTTTTCATCAAACGTCAATTTTGAATTTTTAAGAAGATATGAGACAAAACGATACAATGTGGACCTAAAATTTGTGAAGTTTAAAAAAATTAAAATAAAGCATATTCAATTTCCGATTTCAATTTATATTATGTATTTTTTTTTAATATTTTTAAAATTGAAACAGTTATCGCGTGTTAAAAGTACGAAAAAAAACAGCTTAGAATTATTGTGTTCATCTTTACAATGCCAATAAATGTTATAAACTACTTTTATTGCAAAATTATTACAAAACAGTTATTTCAATTTTCTTTACAAACTTCCATTTGGTAATTTTTTGACAAACATAAAAAATGAACTTCTCATCTTTACCTAATTTTTAATATGCATTACTATGTTATTTGAAGTTTTTACCACATTTATTTTAATAATTAATAATAATACATATATATATTATGATATTATAATACTTGCCAATACTAATAAGGGCTTAAATGTTCAGAATAATTAGCATTGACCATTGTTAATGAATTTCCAGTCCCACATTGGACGAGCAACGCTAACCCAACTGAATAATTTGAACGTAATAGGAGAAAGACTTTTAAAGAAAACCTTTATAAGTAGATCTTCATAACCTTACTATGATGGAAATGTAATGTTTTTATAATTAATACAATGAATTTATTTAATTTCTAGATTAACCGTGACACAAATTTCACTTTTTTGCCATTTGCCCTCCCCTCTTATAAGTCTTCTTTTGTAATTGTTGCATATATATATATAATAATAACATAAGAGGACTTATACAGAAGAATTCATGAAACACATATAATCATGCTTGGATGAAAAAGTAGTCATTATAACTACATAACTACTTTGGATTGAAAATTATGGAAAATAGTTCATCAATCTTGTTAAAAAATGATTAAATTTGTCTTCTCTATTTTGGACGATAAATTGTCTTCTTTGCAAGGAGTTATTAGGTTAACTTCCAGCAATTTACTTTCTATAATAGTAGAAAAAAGGATTCATACAAAACAATAAGTAAATGTGATTTTCCTAATACCTACATTTGTACTTAACTAAATCGTACATACTTATATATTACTTAAATACCTCAAAAAATAAGCCTAATACTTGTACTTACAATTTAAATAAAGTAATTAAATAGACTTAAGTACATTTCAATGTACAATGTTTCTTTTAAGCAAATCGTGGCATTTATAATAGTAAGATTTTAATCCGTTTCATTAAGAGCAACATGGACATATTTTCAGGAGTATCTTTTTATTAAAATTACAACTAATAATATCAAAAATTATTTCCCAAAATACACTCCTTCAAAGGCAACCTTGCTCACCAGTCTAAGCATCAAGCCCTTGCACATCTTGATGATGTAGTCTTTGGACATTTCAGCCCACTCATTTATAAAGAAGGTCTTCAGGGGACCAATATTGCAGAGGGAAATTTACAGCATTATTCTTCATAAATCCCTTATTCCATAGTTCAGTAGCGAGCAGACCGGTAATAAGGGGCCACAAGTCTGGAGACTAGAATTTTTTGGAGGTTTTCCTTGCACCAAACTTGTTCTGTTTTGGCCAGGTGCTGAGTCTTGTTTCAAACAGTAATCCACTCCGGGTAGTTGGCATCCAGCCAAGGCTGCAAAACCTCTTTTATCGCCTTTTGGTAATCCTTGGCTTCAATTTCAAAGGCCACGGCGGTCAAGAAGTTTTCAGTCAAAATCTTGTTGTCTCCTCCAATTGATGTCTTCTTGGAGAGACTGTCGCCACTCTTAATGAGTCTCTTGATCTCACAAGAAAAGCTCAACAGAGCCAGTCACACAATGTCTACGTCTTCCTTTACAGAGTGCGGAGAAAAAAATCTGAAATCTTTTGTCTTTTGGCCTCCATGGCTGTTGTTTGTTGACGAATTGAAATTAATAATACAGTGTATGTAAGCTGATAAATTTTGAAACAATATATGTTAATAACCTAAAAATAAATTGCAAGTAACAATGTTTTTATGAAGATCCAATTGGCACGGGAGTATTTTTTACGCACACTTTCATTGGCCCCATGATACGATCTAAAAAATTGAGTCTTTTTATAATTATATTTTCAATGACATATTTTGTAAATTCGTTTTTGTTAATTACATTGCTATCTAAATCACTCAACTATATATGTATAGTAAAGAATAAGAGATTCAAGCATTATATTTTTATTTCTTTGATTTCTGAGGCAAATTTTATGCGGTTGATTTTTTAAAAGATATAAATACATAGAGTAGGAAACTATCTTTCTTCTTTTCCTCTACCATTCCTTTCAAGTTCTAATAAAACAGGAAAATAGCATCAACATAACAGTTGTTCAATGTTATACTGATTTTTTCTTCCAAGTCAAGATATCTTAAAAAAACTTCTTTGTTTTAAGAGATTTAATACCCTTTAGATAAATTGTTTTATAAATGTATAAACATACCATGTAGTTAGTTAAGTAGGTAACTTGAAAAAGAAAGAAATCAATTTAGTATTGAGTAAAATAAATTGAACAGTTATATCAACAATGGAATATAAACCTTTTTTTTATTTGATTTTTTTGCTCATAAAATGTTTTTCCAAAGCTGAGTCATCGATTTTCCTTTGCCTTTCCTGCGATAACTTTTTTTATTGATAAACTTTGGATCATAAAGTGTGTAGCCGAAAAAAGAGGGTCACACCTGTAAAAATAGATACAAAAATCAATAAGTAATTACAGGTGAAAAGTGATCCAAAGAAAAAGATAGACATGCACAATAGAGTAGGTCGAATATCAGAGTGTTAGAAATCAACGATCAAGATAAAAATAAATCAAGTGATCTTTTTTTTATAGATATAATCAATTTAACCCTTATAAAAGAAATCAATTATTTCAAATAAAAAATTGTATTTCAAGAATTTGATTATACTTTTGAAAAAATCTTAAAATGGTATATTCCGAAGAACATAAAATTTCTATATTTGTTCGAAAATATAGTGAAATAATTTGTACCATTGCACCATCTTCATTTACAAAAGGCAGATATTTTTTTATGTATGTATTAGTTGAAATGAGGTATTGCCATGATAAAAAAGCAAGGTTTAAACACACGCTACAAGGCCGTTGGTTTGTTTGAGAGTGGCAAAACACAAAAAAAAAGCTGCCAATGATATTTGAGTATCAATTATCACTGTGAAAAGGTCGTGGGCCAAAAACAAGGCGAAAGCCTTCTCCAAAACAAATCTATTAGAGGGAGTGAAAAATAAACTTTCAAGAGCAAGTAAAATCCCCATTGCAAAATCCCTGGCCAAAAAACGGCAATTTACATGGAAATTAGGCGCAAAACTATCAAAACATTGTCATCAGGTGTCCCATGAAATTATTAGAAATCACTTGAGGGAATATTCAAATGCTTTCCATATGAACCCAAGCCTCAGCGAAAATTAACCAAAATTTAAAAGAAAAAACGCCTTAAATTCTGCAAGAAGAGTAGACATTGTGGCATTTTGGGGCAGAGGAAGGTTTTTGTCTTCTGTGGACTCCTCATTTCAGTTGTTCCACCATCCCAATCCAAAAACTAATTGAGTATGGGCTTGTAGAAAGAAAGACGTTGAGACAAATGAAACTATGTAATTTCCCCAGAAAATTCAAGTATGGGGACTTATGAACATCAGTGCACTGAGTGAGTTGTTAAAAATGTCACGAGGGTAAATTTTTAAAGCCAATTACTATGCGAAGAACATCCTAGAAAAGTCCCCTTTGCCAGCCATACAAAGGAATTTGGAAATTGGATCAAGTTTGTAGAACAAAATTTTTCCCTGCCTTGTTTAAAAGCAATTGTTATTTGGTATGAACGCTTTCGTCGAGGGAGACCAATAGATTGACTATTATGTTTTGAATTATGTAGTCTTTTATTTTTGTATATAACTTTATGATCATTAAAAGGTTTATCTGTTTGAAGGTGTAGGTCTTGGCTGGGAGGTCTAGTTTAAAGCAAAAATGCTCATTAATGTTAATATAACGCAATTCCTCCTACT
Source organism: Lepeophtheirus salmonis (assembly GCF_016086655.4). Lineage (NCBI taxonomy): Eukaryota > Metazoa > Arthropoda > Copepoda > Siphonostomatoida > Caligidae > Lepeophtheirus > Lepeophtheirus salmonis. Next base: position 29,114,901 of record NC_052132.2, read on the forward strand.
CATTCATACTATGTTATTTTATGTTTTGTATATATGCACAATGTACATGTAAGATATGAATATACATTAAAAAAACTTTATTTTAGAAAATTGCATAGTACTTGTAGTAGGATGATTAAATTACGAGAAGCGTGATTTTTATGGAATTAAGAAAATTCAACTCAAAACCAATTTGTGATATTTATATACTACATTTTATAATCTAATATGTCCTTCTTTACGAGCAATAACAGCTTCGACACAACGTCGATCAGATTGGTAGCAGCTCTTAAAGAAGGAAGTCCGAGTTCATGGCGTACCACTGCCGTATTTTTGATGTATAAGTTTTGGCTTTAGGATGCAATAATGGACTTCTTAATGTTGATTCACCGACATTTTTAAACTTATTGACATAAAATAAAAGCAAACTTGTTCATTTTTATTTCAATTGTCTTTTGGTTTTGCAATGAAACCTGGTTATTAAAAAATAATGTGCATAATACTGTTATTAAATACCACTGTAAATTTTGGGCACCTACTATCCAAATAAGTTTTTTTTTATTAAACATATTAATTCAATTTGACCTAATGAAAGAAAGCCACAAAAAAGTTAAACGAATAATGAGTATTTTTATTCCGAAAATAAAACCACGAATGAGTGAGGGCCTACAGTAATATGCTACTTCAGCTGCTTTCAACAATAGTAATTATCATTTATATATATGTTTATTAATGATTTGGCTGTATTTTATATGATTGAAATTACTTTTTACTCGCCAGTACAAATTTGAAGCAAAATAACCCTGAGGATATTGATGAATGTCTAGAAAAATGTATATATACTACGTGTCGTTTCCACTTACATAAATAAACGCAAAGGTGATGATACGTACATTTACTTCAGAATGATTAATTGTAATAATGATTTACGTATATATATTAAATTATCCAATATTATACCTATGTATACTATATAGACATAAAACCATTATGTATGGGGGAACCCTCTTAGAGGTATACGTCATATTAATCTGTATACATATATTACACATAATATATTATTAGAAACGAATCATTAGTTATAATCCTTTAAAATAAATTAAATTAATGAATTTTGTAAAGTGTTAATGGTTGTAGCCATTTTAAATTATCAAATAAAAATTGTAGATCCCTCCACAATTTTTTTAACTCCCACCCATACACACCGGGCGTTGAAAAGTATTTACCACTTTGACTGTGCTACAAATAACCATGTGCAACAGATCAGAATGAGTTTGTACTGGATAATCTTTATTAAGTACATATTATGAAGATTATTATTTATCACTTTGATTTCCACCAGCTTTAATTACAGGTGCACAGTAGTTCACCTTCTTTATCATATTTAGGAAAAAAGGCTTTAAAAATGGCCAATTTTACCCCAAAGTCTTATTTCTTCAAATTAAAATGTCTGTATTTTGCAGAAAATGACCTGAAAGATTTCAATCTTTACAAAAAGTCAGTTGTTCGATTGTCCTAAGTGGACAATTCATTGGTCCAGGGGCCAAAAAAAAGTATAAATTTGAAAGTGGGAGAGTCGAATATATATAGATATATATATACATAGTATAGAAGGTTTGGAAACAAAATGGACGCTACATTTAATCCATAATATCCCTGGGATACCGAATGGTTGAATTATTATCAATATGTTTTTAAAAAAGCCTAGATTATAAGCTATGCATTTGTATTGAGTTTCTCATAATGGAAGGGGTACATGCATATGAATAGCTGGATGAAATTCAATACAATAGTCAAGAACGTAGATCTGTAGCGAGAGCACAGAGCCATCCTAAATTTCCTATCGATGGGCATCCTCATATCCTTCAAGCCTCTCTCACAAACTATATCAAGGATGATATAGTAAAAAGGAAAAAAAGCTTCTTGAATAAGTCTTGTGCTTCCTTTTAGAAGCAGAATTGAAAATGACAATTTAATTGCATTTTAGTTAGAATGGGCTTTCACACCAATTTTGTCCCCGGTACGTTGTCAAATGTTGCAACTTTTATATATATATTAAAATACAAAAAAATTATGTATACAACACAATCTTTTTACATTTTATTATTTGAGTAATATTTTAACGAATTGATTAAGGAATAAGTTCCTACAAAAAAAAAAAAAAGAGGCAAATAATATAACAGAAATTATTATTTATGAGAGAGACATGTTAGGAAAGCATTCAAGATAAGTAGTACCTTTTTCTTTCCCCCTTTTTCTACTTGTATGTACAGAAAGTCTCGGTTTATCCCTTCCATTTCTTTCTCTCTTAAAGTCTTTTGTCATTTAGTGAACAAAAAACCCTCTTAGACTGATTAGTGGTAATATCCATGGGCTATGAAATGGATTTCCATTAGAGGTTGACTCGTTGAAAATCCATTGATTTATTACTATACATTGTAAGTGAGATAGCACTTTTTGAAGAAGAAAAACTTTGGGCTTTTTTTAGTATGTTAATGAAAGTACATTTGTACTTTTTTGGAAAGGAAGATAGGTTTAATTATATATGTCGGAAAAGAGGGAATGAAAAGAGGGGTAGTATCCATTGAAGGGAGAAAGTTGTATCCCCTCAAATATAAATGTACAAATGGTTTGCCTACAAGTTAGAAAAAAGACACAAACTCATCATATATTTATTGAGTGTTGAATCAGAAAATGTTTATATGTCATACTTATCATGCAGTATTAATGATTTAGAAAGCTAATTATAGCTTTATGGGAATACTTTCAAGCAGTGGCACCATCAAGTTGAATAAGATATATATTAGGGGACTAGTTGATACAAAATTCAGTCTGTTTCATATAATTAAGCCCTTATAAATGGTTTTTTTGTAGAGTTCAAAACTATTTGCCATTTGGTGCATTTATTTCCTTTCATAATTTTATGGGTACTATAGTTCCAATTTGTACTTTAAGTCAGTTTTTTGTATTAAGTTGAGCCCTGGATTAGGAAAGTGGATTTAGCTATCAGTTACGATAATAGGTACATAATAATAGAAAATCACAGTGTTTATCTGTATCTGTTCAAAATATAAAAAATAGCTTAACAAAAATATTCAAATATTTCAAGTTTTATAGGTGCATTTAACTGGGACAAGTAATAGGTCATGAATGAAACATGTAAAACTTAACACAATATATTTATGGAATCGACGTAGCTCATGGACAATGTACGCGGGAGAAATTATTTTCCTGAACTCAATGTGCGTAGATTCACGCCCAGGTCATTCCTCGAGAAATAAATATACTTTAGGTATGTGCATGGATTTCACACAGGATTCTTGTGTTCTATAGAGTAAATTTAATACTACAATGTTTACTTATACTTAATTGCACCCCCATCTAACTAATTAAAGGAACAAAAAATATATATAATAAGGATGGAAAACATTTTCTTCTTCACATTTGCTTAATATATTTGGCCAAACTAACATGCGCTAACTTTTTCTCTACTCTTTTACTTCAAACACAAATCTCTATTTTTTTTTTATCAGTCCTTATTTTTTCGGTCCAGTCCAATCTTAATACCGGTCAGAAATAGAACTGATTAAAATAAGAAGAAATAAAGTTTATTGGTGTCCTAAAGGACCGAACTTAATCAGTTTTTAGAACTGATATACAGGACTGAACTGGTCTGGACCAAGACTGAACCAGATAGGACTATTGTCTTCAGTCTTAGACAAGGACTAATACAACACCAATAATTTACATCTGATTATTTAACCATTTTACTCTTAAATATAGCCCAAAAAAGTTATAACTTCATAAAATAAAGATGATTAAAGGAAACACTGAAATACTTTAATTTCAGAACACAAACAAAAGGAAAGAAAGTTATTAATCCTTGAGTGTAAATTTAAAAAATAATCCAAAGCTATTGCTGCAATGATAGGTGTTATTCCTCAAAAGTACAGAAGCATTGCCTGTAAAAACTTGTAAGAAGTGTATCAACTTCATCGCGGTTAAACTAGCCCCACTTTCCACTTTTACAAAATATGTCCATGCACCATTTCCAAACAACTAAACAAACATTACAACTTTAATTGTGATGAAAAACATCACTTAGTTATTATTCAATCAGCTCAAATTCCGCCAGAGTTTGATTGTTTGTGCAAAGACTCATATATTTTTAAACACAAAAATAAAAAATAATAAAATATTAATTCCTTTGTAGCCTATGGTCTCAATGATTATGGAATAACTGTTACTGAACCAATTACTCATACCTTTTTTGGAATAATGCTGAATAACAAGGGAAAAAATGATATATACCTCTAAAAAAATAATTCCCTACAAAGTTATTTGCAAATTTACCATTAATATTTTGTAATTTTAGAAAGTTTAACTAAGAGGCTTTCTCTTTTACTTGGGATAAACAATTTTCTTACAATATATATATATACTGTGTATAAAAATTACTATCGATGAAAAAAGTAAAAAAAAAAGAGTTAGATTATAGTTTTATATGATTAAATGACTCCTAGCCCCTCCTGTTTTAATCAATCACCAACGTTTTATTTTCTCCATGTACTCACGTTTCTTCTGTCTTTGAACTCTTCCTCTTTTCAGGGGGTTTATCCAATATTTTATGTCCCTTTGATGATATTATATATTTATTGTAGGTAGGTTACGACTGTAGGGTTTCATTGATATTGTTTGATGATATGAAACAATATATTTACCTATTAATATTAAGGAAAGCTCTTTTGTTGGGAAAAACAGAATGAGTCACTTGTAAAGTAAATCTTTTATGCTATAAACTGTTTTCTATAAATTTAATACAAAATTAGTTTTTAAACAAATTACTGAATTATAATCAATCATCTCTAAGCGAATGAAAAACTGATTTAAATAGGTGAACCATAATTTATAAACCAAGTGACAAAACGCAACTGTGAACTTGGGGTACTTTGTATATTTTTGCCTGGACGTCATACTTTCTCTTTGTATATTAAATTGGAGACTGCGTCAGCGCAAAGTTTAAATTCAATCATCACAACCTCTTAATAACAAGAAAAAGTTGTATTGTTTTACATAATAATCTCCTACGGTTTCATCCCATAGTCCACAGATTGACTCCAAGCCAACCTCCCCCCTCCCAACATACCCCATAAGAGAGAAACATAAAATTTCCTCCACATAATGAGGACTTCTATCTATTTTTATGAACGAAGAAAGTGCTTATTCTGTGAATATCTTCAAAAAGTTAACATCTCTCTCTCCCTACTCTAAAAGTCTCCAGCAATTCATTTTTTTCTAACCAAATTAACAAAGTCAATTCTGCATATGTGCAACCAGCTATAGAGTAACATGAAAGTATACTTAGTGCCGTTAGCGGGCAAAAAAGTGTCGCTACAACCAATACTCTGTACAAATATTGAACAAGTGATATACACTTACTTGGTGTGTAGCTTTGGGTAAACCCAAGGTTAATAGAAATACAAGGTTAGACCATCATGTCATCGGGCTTGCTAAAATTTTCAATTTGATGCATCGTACCGACTGCTGGGCAACAGAGACAGATTTTGACGTAATAGAGGATAGAAAGGCTACCAGATACCAATTCACAAAAGGCCAAAATTAAGAACTGGGACTAAGTTGTGTGCCAAGAGATAGAAGTTTGGTATCCTTGGAGCATGATATTATATTTTATGAAAATATGTTATTCTTATTACAATAATAATACCTATTCGCCATTCTGAAAAAGTATAATGTATTCGTGCAATGAAACTGTCAGTTGTGCATTTGCCATTTGTGATTC
>NC_052132.2:32871013-33005466 GCF_016086655.4 Lepeophtheirus salmonis
GGGAACTCAATGAAGGTGCGCCAAAAAAATCACTTGTGTAGGTTATTTCATGATTTAAAAAAAAAACACACCATCAATTTTTGGACAACTGTACTTATAGAGGGGAGTACTTTCCCCATATGGGATTTATACGGGGGATTACTTATCCAATATGGGATTTGTACGGGGAAGTACTTATTTTTGGGGAGGCATTATTCCATATGACACCGGATTTACATGTATGGTTATCATATTTATTTTCGGTTTCTTTTATTTTTATATACCAGGGGATAATATTAATTTCATCACAGCCATTCACATGACATCGTCGAACCGGGTCTGCTCTCTCCTATTCCTTGTTGTTTGACATTTTTTCTCCATCTAGTTAGAAATGTTATGTACAAAATTAAGAATGAATAGACTAAAGAAAACATATTTTTTAATATATATTATGTATTAAAAATGTTTTGTAATCAAGGAACAATGAAAATTAGTATTATCACTCCTACATAAATACATATATATGATTACTACAATGATTTAAAAAGAATACAGGCCATGTGAAATTCTTTTTTTTTATTTTAGAAAATGAGCAATTCATGCCTTCAAGCCACATTTGTAAATAAATAAAATATTAATTTGTACTTATGATGAATTAGAAATTCAATAGGTGGTGGTTTTCTATCTTGTATAGATACATATTTTCATACAATGTATGAAGGACAAGGGTGGAGATCATTATATCCTTGATTTGGGAGCCTCTGTAGTAATAATAATTAGGGATTCCTTATTGATTAGACCTCACACTATCTATATACTCCTATGAACAATTAAAATAATTATGTATGATTTCCAATTCTATTCATGGATCCATAACAATAATTAGTTAATAATGGCTGTTTTTGTATTGTGAATGTTTTATTTTTGGATTCAAATCCGTGTGTTTTATTGGGTGTTCGATTCGAGTTATAACTATCTATCGGGTTCGAGTAATTGAGGAATGGATTAAATCAAGTTCGAGTAAATATCAGGGTTGCCACAACCATGGGAGGGGTTAATGTAGCCCTTCTATTCGCCTGAGAAATAAGGAACTTCCCCCTCCCCCCTCTACCAATTCATTCCAACATCACTATGGTAATATAGGAACTCTTTAACGTCCGGCACGACTTGTATGTAGATGCAGGGTGCTAATATTGCAGAAAAACTCAATTTTATTTCCAAACAATAATTTTGATTGAGAACATGATGAAATGAGAAGAATCAAAGCAAAGAACAATGTTTATATGACAAGAAAATGATGCCATTGAGTAATTTGAATTTTTCAACAGAAATTCGACTTCTTCATAGTGTTTAAAATGTGAGATCTGGTCAGGTTTTAACTGGATAGAGGGGACCCTAGTTGCTATTCTTGTATTTCAAACAGTCCTTATGTATATAGATTAGGCATATAAATTATTTTCCTTCTTCACACGGCAGCTCTCTAATATCATTAAAGTTGTGAAAATGAGCACATTTTTAAGCGTGCGAGGACACAATTATAGGATTTGCTTTTAACGGTATTCCATACCAGTTACAACTTGTACATGCAAAATCTACCTTTGTATCATCACACGCTTAAAAATACGACAAAATCCCATCTCTAAATTTGATATAAATGTATGGAAGATAGATTACATTACCAGTTTGTCAAATTTAAACAAATCCCAACTCATAAGCATCGTCTACAACAGGGATCTCCAAACTTTCAAACCTTCGGCCCAATGCAGATTGCGTACTCAAATAAGTTCCAAGGACCAATTTTTTCCCCTGCTATCCAGCTTCCCCGCATAAGGTTCATTTTACAAATATCTTGCTCTCATGGGAACTGTTCTTACCTTTATTGTATCTCGCAACCTCTAATCCAAAAATAAATATAAAAAGGCAAAAAACAGTTGGTTGCAGGTAGCCAATTATTTTTCTCAACAATGGAATAATTATTGGGAATTGTTCACAGTTGAACAAGAGCTATTCTAATTCAACCAATCATAATTCAGATCACAGATTAGGAGAGAACAAGCAGAAACATCGACAGTTGATAACAAAATACACTTTAAATTTTTGCCAATGCAAGATAACGGCAACTGAACATACCTATTGGAGGTCATATTTGGCACACAGGTCGTATTTTGGAGACTAAATCTACAATAGCGTCTTATGAAAGTTAAAAATGAGGGGGATATTTTCATTGTGTAAAAATTAAAAAAGTGCAAATTAGACTGATGAAAAATATCTCCCGGGAAAATATGACTACGAAAATCGGTAGAGCTCATAACCTCGAATTAAAATCAAATTGAGATGTATCTCAATAACTTACGAAGTTATGATTGATTATGCATTTTCTACATTTTGTGATACCTTGAACTCTCAAAATTTAATGCCCTTTTACTGTGACCATTTGTAACGTTCTATCAAAGATGATCAAGATCTAACTATAAATTTTGCCCTCATCCTGATTACTAACAAACAGGGACACAAATATAACCCCAGTTCAACTTCGTTACAGAAGTAATTACTGAATAAAAATGTAAAAACAACCCGAAACATGTGAATTAATCATATTTCGGTGGAGTTTGAGTAATTGTCATAAAACAGCCGAATTTTGTAGATTCAATTTTTTTTAATTTTTCAAATCCAACACTAATTTTATGTATCATTAAATGAATGTTATCCATACAATATGTAGGTATATAAATATTCACTTAACGTACCAGGTCTAACTAACTGTACACTACATAGGTAAATAATAATAAATTAACGATAAATCAAGTGTATAATTGATTGTTGTAACTAATAATTATGAATCATTTATAATAATCTTAATATCAGTGGAGTGATTGAGTAGATTCTATAAAATATTTGTTTGATGTTTTACAGTGTCTTAAATGAATGTGTACACTACATACTATGTAGTCTATTATTGCAGTCTAATGCTGTTGTACTTACAAAATATAGATTTGAAATGTCGCAGCGGTTCTCAAACCGTGGCAGAAAATAAAATTTAATATTTCAAAGTAATTGTAGCAAGGACTACGAGGCATAAAGACTGTCACAGGGTTATCTTACTAACACAAGAAAGTACACTGTAATTTCAGGCTCAGTGAGGGGCAAATAGGTGTAAACTGAAAAAAAATATTTTTGCTGCTCATTGTTGTGTGACCGATAGTATTCATTTGCCCACAAATAACTTTATTCACAACCTTTCAGGTTTCAGGTTGTCTTTCTCATAAATTCATGTAATGACATATTTTCAATAGGTTATTGGATTTTCAAGATGTAAAAGATTATTGTTGGTTTTTTTGATTTAATATACCTACAGTTGGTAGTAGCTTCTGTAGGATTATATTTTAGGGGGAAGGGGGCTTTAGTTGATTGAATTTATTTTGAAAAAAAAATCCATAAATTAATATTCTTTTCTAAAAAAATTATATTATAAATATTAAATTTTTGGAAACAATTTTAATTCTTTGTGACCAGTTGTGGATTTTAGAATTTATTATCTGGAAAATTAATTTTTTGATAAAAACTATGGATTTTGGAATTTTTTGTTAACAGAGTTATGAATTTATGCAATTTTTTGAGAAAAGATATGGATTTTTGAAATTAAAAAAAAAAATTTTTTTCTAAGAGCTGTGATTTTTTTAAATTTTTGATCTAAAATTTAATTTTTTGAGAATATTTATAAATTTTTGAAAAAATTTCCAAAAATAAATAATTATTTTATAAAGTTTTGGTGAATAGCTCTTTCATTTTTGAATTTTTAACAAGAAATTTCAAATCTATAATTTTTTTGTATAAAGTAAATATTCCTTAATGGGGGGGGGGGGCTACAGTCCCCGCCCCCCAGGACGTCCCTGTTAGGGATTTTCTTTAAAAAATATATATAAAATAAAAGTGAATTAAAAAAAAAATTCAAAATCAATTTTTTTCAGTTAAAAAAAAATCTAAGTAAATAAATGAGCATCAATGTTTACTAATTTCAAAATATTTACCCCCCGCCCCCTTCCTCCCTTCATTGGGCTACAACGATTATTGTGCCTGCCCTTATTTCTTTGGTTTTGTCCAGTCTTATAACTGGTCATTTCGGTTTTTGGAATTTTCCCATAAAAAGTCAATAGTTTATTAAACCATATAAAGATGCAAGAGCATTGCACAATTATTGGAAAACATATTCATATTTTCATTATAAAGCAATATAAAAAGAACAGATTATATTTTTACTTAGTTAAATAATTTATTCCATTATAAAAAAATTATTAAAAAAAAGGAAAAACACACTTAATGACGTCACGACGGAACTTCTTTAAGGAACAATAAGTAGGACTCTTCTGGACTGGACCAGGGTCCTCGGTCATAAATAAGGACCGACACAATTCTGCCAACAAGTTCTTGTTTTTTTTTTCACATCAAAATAAATATGTTCACTCTGGTGACAGGCAGCTTTGCCTCAAACACGTTTGCCTCGCACTCTATTGCTCCGAGCCCACTCAACGCCAAGCACCGTCATACATGCTTCCCTCGAACATGTTTGCCGTGCTACATACATGCCGCCCAGCACTTTTGCCTACAAAAGTTATCAAATAGCTGGAATCACTATAGCTCATTGACAGCACGCTCAGGAGTTATTCTCTTGAACTTAATGTGTGTACGTTCACGCCCCAGTGATTCCTAGAGAAAGAAATATACTTAATGTATATGGATTTCACAAAAAGATTCCTAGGCTAGATGGAGTAATTGTATTACTAAAATGTTTCCGTATACTTAATCAGTGCAACTCCATCTAACCAATTAAAGTAGTATTAAAAAAAAAAATCTTACGCAGTTCATACTCTAGCTTGTAGTGATGGAATGCTAAAAAACAACAACTTCAAGCTTATAAAGATATTTATTTACATTATCGGATTTATGGAAGTCAATTCTTTATTTCATATATAAGCCCTGACTTCAATAATTAGAACTAAGAAGTATTTATTTATCTCTGACAAATACCAATAATATGTCAAAATGTACTGTATAAGATCTAGTTTATTTAGTATACAACGCGGCAAACATTTTGGTGGCAAGTATGTATGACGGGGAGTGCGCTCGAGGCAATATAGTGCGAAGTGAACGTCTTTGAGGCAAATTCTCATAGAACTGTTCATTCTAGCCTTATAATAAATTATCAAAAACTGGGAGGTTATGCCTCCCTGGCTCGCCCATGTTGCGCGTGCGCTGATTTTGTTGTTAGGTGTCAATATGTGCGCTTTTTAAACCCTAATCTGTGTTCTGAACGTTGATTAGTTGAATTAAAAGTATTTCTTTTGAATCTGTGAACAATTTCTAACAACAACTATAGAATAATAATTACTCAGTTGTGAAAAAGATTTGGCTAACAGCAACTACCAACTGTTTTCCCATTTTCTTTTTAGAGGAGAGATTGTCATATACAATAAAGGGTACGACGTGGTGAAGGCAAAATTGAGTTAGCTGTTCACTTCAAGCTCAAATTCAATTTATTTATTATTTCTTTATAATATTTTACCCTCCGGGATTTCTCGTGTTTTTACACCTAAGAGAATTTCTAGAAAAAAAATAATATATACAATTTTATGGGTAGCCTTGTTTTTAACCATTTTATTATATAAGTTATGACATTAGTTAAAATAAAAGTAATTTACAAAGGTATTATTGAAGATTCGCTTGAGATAAAGTTTTTTACGATGATTACTACCTTACTAATGATGACCTATGAGAATTCTCAATACCCCATACAGCACGTATAAAGCGATCAACCTGAATAAAATTCACTCAAACCCCTTTACTACATGGTCACAGAAGTGGTTTCGGATTAGGTTGGCGACATCCTACATATATACCAGCAAATCGAATAGAACGAACCATGAATGTTTTTTTCCTGCAAAAAAAAACACCTTAGAATCTTCTTTACATTAATTTTATTTTTGTTGTCGAGTGAGATCTCTGATATCTATGGTAGAGATGTATCATAAGTTTGCTTTAAGTTTCAAGGCGTCAGAGCGGCTCATTACTCTTAAAATGAGAGGAAAAAATGACCTTAAAATGTAGGCGATATTAGCAAAACCTCCCATTTATGCTTGCAAGAGGGACTCCTCTTTCTGTATGTCTGAACACAACAATCGTGAAAAATATGGACTCAATAGAGTTTTACAGTTGATATTTTTATTGAATAAAGCGTACTTCTCCCCATCTTTTACGAATTTTATAATTTGTCATATATTTAAAAAATAAATAAATAGCTAAAATCGTGTTATAACATCCTAATTAGATGTAATTATCATCTCATAGAGTTTACAAAATGTAATCTTTTTTTCTCCAATTACTATTTTAGATTTTAAATGTACACGTATTTAATATAATGTTCATAGGGGCTTATGGTATCCTATGAAACAATGGGGTGCCAGTCTGAAAATCCTAGACCAGTCAGTAATTAGTGTAACAAACTAATTTGGTATTTTAAAGAAGTTCAGTCATAACAAGACTCTTAAAAATTTGGTCTAGATCTGTCTTAATGATATAATCACTCTGGGTTGGACTCATTTAAAATTGGTTTGGACATATTCCATAGATGAATTGCTGATGACGTCATGTACGTTTTAAAATTGTCAAGATCCAGACAATTAGTTTATGAAACTTCATAAATTCTATGTTACAACACATGGTAAATCCGGGTAAAATTGCTAAATAGATTGATATGGGAAAATAGGTACGGTTTGAACCGATATATCGGTCCAAATCAGAAAAATCTATTAATACTGAAACAAAAAAAAAACCCTCATATTTATGGTCTTATATTGCTTCAATATCCATTATAATGGTGGGGTAGCTAAAACCCTAATGAAGTACTCGTATAGGTGTAAAAGAGAAGTACAGAAAGCTATTTATTATAGTTAAATGTCTGATATTTACATTGATTTCATAAATATTTAAAGTTCGTTCGAAAAAATAAATACAAATCGTGATTTATGGTAGACATTTGCGTCTTTTACGTCATCTTTCTATCTATTTTTTTTTTAAATGTCCTAAAGCATAACGATTTCATAAAATATATATATTTACCATTTAATAGACATCAAAAAAATAATATTATCATATAGAAATATTGTCATCGCCTGCCTTCAACATTTAAATTTGAATATTTACGTATAATAGATCGATAGATATATCTATAAAATACATTAATATCTATCATCATAAATCAATTGATATAAATTTATACACTGGGCTTGCAATATATTACCATATCCCTTAAATATATCAATTTGTCCATTTGGGTGTTTTTTAGACGATGATTGTTATTGTTTCTAGTTAAAAGTTTGCATATTTGCATTCATTTTTATCAAATTCTAATCCATATTAGTAAAACAAGGTTGGTCTGTATGAATGTATTGAAAACAATTACTATGTGCACTGTGTATAGTGCTCCCTGATGTATATCATACGCATACAGTATAAATAAGAGAAAAAAAAAGTTTGTTCGGAATATTAAATTTTTTTAATAAATTTTTTAAATTTTTTTGGAAAAAAAATTTCAAAATTTACAGTTGTTCGCAAAATATTAAGTCCTTTTTTACAAGTCCCATTGCTTAAAATATTTAAATTGGCTCTAGTCGGACTTCTTTCAAGCTCATTTCGAGCTTTTGAATTTTGCTTGAGTGCAGAATAAATTAGTTTTAAAAATCAAAAGTAATGTATTCCATAACCAAACCAAATTTCAATTATGAATCAGTATATTGTAATATTTAAGGGGTTCTCTCTCAATAAGAATGTACTTTGAAAAGTAATTTACAGTGAAATCTTTTTAATTATTGTGAGAAAATTTATTAAAAATGGTCTCAAATAGTTGTAGTGGTCAAAACCACAACTTGGAAAATATATTTATTGTGTTGTGGTTAGTCAAGATCAAGACTTCGAGGGATCAATACTAAAACAAAATGAATTGTTTAAAGGGTCGAGAACAAATCATTTTCTATTTCATTAGACTAGGAAAGTTTTTTCTAGTTACTTTGATGTCTCAGAAGTTGGGATAAAAACTGTCTCAATATCAAGACCAATAGAATTAAGTCTAATAAATTATCGAGTCTTAGATATTGAATCCGAGTCAATGGTTCAAATCTTTAGAATACGTAGTCGAGTTAAAGGCCAGGGGCGAAGTGGTACGGCTTTCAGAGGGGCGGCCATGTGTATATTTTAACACCCCTACGGTACAGATTTATAAAAAAATAATTTTTATGCATAACAAATTATCTCTTTGTTAGAGGAATTTGAGATCTTTTACTTTATGTTGCAAAATTTTTTAATCCAGAATTTCTTTTTTTTCCCCAATCTGTTTCATCATAAAATATATTTAATTCATGCGGAATATATCATGTTTGGCGCCCTTCAATATTTATTGCAAGGGAGGAGCATGGACCCAATGCTTAGTGCTGTGTCGGTTTATTCAGGTATAGTCCAGCCTAAGGACCGTTTTTTAGGACTGCCAGTATTAGAACTAATAAAAAAAGAAGAAATATATGCTGGACTCAACTGGACGGGACTGTCATCTTCAGTCCTAATTAAGAACCGACATAACAATATCTATGCTCCATTCCAGAGATACCACTCAGAGTTTTATACTTAGGAGCGTCTTCAAGGGATTGTTGCCCCCCTAAAAATGGGAAACAAAATTAATTTAAGATTTATTTTCCACCCAAATGTATTCGTTGTGTAAAAAAAAAAAACAAGCCTTGATTGATGTACATCTAAACAAAAAATATGTATATGTCGCAATAGAGGCAAGAAGAGCCATCATAGGCAATTTAATCCGCACTGGAAGGACCACCTCGGATATCAAAAAGGCCTTAAACGTAAGCAAGACCATAGCCTGTTGGGTCAGAAATCGTTTGGCTGATGAACTCAACCCTAAGTACAACCCCAAGAGTGAAAGACCCACCAAAGTGAAACCTGAAGATATCTTGGAGGTCTTTAACGTCAATCCAACGATGAAGATGTGAGAGTTCGCTACGAAGAACAAGGTGATTCGGTCTATTGTGGGTTTGCCATCAGAAAGGCTGGATGAAGGTTCCTTAGAAGAATTGAGAGGCTAATCCTGATCGAACATCAAAAAGAACTCAATCTTCCGCGATGTCAACAACTCTTGAATGAACTGAGGCACAACAGCAACCAGGTAATTTTTTTCTCTGATGAAAATACCTTTACTACTGACCCCGTCCACAGCAAGCAACATGCTCCGGGGGGTTTGCTTCAGGATAGTCACAAAGATCAAACATCCGGGCTCTG
Organism: Lepeophtheirus salmonis; assembly: GCF_016086655.4. Taxonomy (NCBI): domain Eukaryota; kingdom Metazoa; phylum Arthropoda; class Copepoda; order Siphonostomatoida; family Caligidae; genus Lepeophtheirus; species Lepeophtheirus salmonis. The sequence continues at coordinate 32,880,326 of NC_052132.2, forward strand.
TGATGATTTTGTGGGACTGTGGCATCAACTGGAGAAAAAATGTCTCCAAAAAGGTTTCCTGTTGGATACCGGTTACCCATGGCCTACTACTTGATGGTTTTAAAGGGAAATGTTGTCCCATAGATAGCCAAGGCCATAAAGAAGGCCACTGACGTATTTCAAAAGGACAGGGCTCCGGCTTATATTGCTAATATTGTACAAGAGTGGATGGGTAGCAACATGAACTTCTGGCCCAAGAAGCTTTGGTTCCTCAGAGACCAGATCTGAATCCACTGGATTACTCCATTTGGCGGCAAATTGAGAAGAATGCCTGCAAAGTCCGCCACCCGAATATTGATGCCCCGAAGACCTCCGTTAACAAGCAGTGGAGAATCATGAAAAAGGACTACAATGCCAGTGTGTGAAAAGGATTCTAGAGACGGTTGGAGGCTCTCATTGAGTCTGAAGTTGGCCAGATTCATAATTAATGTGCATTGTTATTGATATATTATACCGGAATGGAGTTCGGTTGAGCGCAAGCCTCCACTTAAAATCAGTTTATAAGTTATATATCTCAATTTGTTCCAAAGATATGGTAGATATCACGTTTTTAACCTTTTGTTTGACCTTGACGTTTCAAAATTTAATGTCCTCTTACTGTTAACAGACGAGTATACCAAGTGGTCCTTTAAAATCCGAGCATTTTTAAGTTTAAACTTGAACAAGATATAATTTATTAATTAACAATAGAATTTCAACAAAGTATGAATAGATGAGTGCATGAGCTCTCTTAATATTGAATGTACCGGCAATGATGGCTACCAGGCGGCAGCGAAGTGCCAAGTACTCGCTGCGGACGTAGTCCTCTGTCATGGTGTACCGGAGCTGGCTGAAAGTGGCTTTGAGGGCCTTGATGTTTAGATGACGGACACTGAGGGCCTTCCTCTCCACAAGCACCCAAAAGGTGTAGTCAAGAGTGTTGGCATCAGAGCTGTAGGGGACCCCAAAATGTCTAAAAAGAGTTCAATAGAACTAAAAAACTCACTCAAAAGAGTTTTGCTAAGTGGCTTTAGAATCCTCAAAAGGCTCTTTCCATCCACTTTTTTTTTAATAGTTCTCTACTTGTATTAGATTAGCCAGTGATTACTAAAGTCTTGATACTAAAGTTTTTCCTGGGTGGGGTTTAACTACATACCCTTATTGTTCGACCTAATTTAAAATCACATTCTTCATTTTATATATAACTAGCGTTAGTAACCAGCATTGACCAGTCTAATTAGGCGTCGGCTGAAATACAAATTTTGCTGCAATATTGAACAAAATATCTCCTTCATAAATCCCCAGTGTTACTATCCTTTTTTCATGTGTACACTCACATGTAACTACTCAATACTTATATCAATTCATATGAAGAGTTTTTTCCACAAAATGCAAAGAAGAAGAATAGTTTGAGAAAAAAATATATATATTATGGGATGACTGATGAGTACTTTAGTCTTTTGAGTGTTCACTAAAAAAACATTTAATTGATTTCGTTTATATTTAATTTAAATCGTAACATATACTGAAAAAGCACATGAATTAACCATACATAAAAGACACATAACAAAAACAAACAGTGATCTCTGTACAGATGTATGTACATTGTACACGCCTGTAATATTGCATAAATACGACAAATTTATTATTTTTTATATCAAAAATATGTATGTGATATACATCAGGGAGCACTATACAGATACAGTGTATTCTGTATACACTCTAGATGCTATATGCGCACGCCCGCAAAAGTTCCTTAATAGGACTGCAATATTATTTCTTAGATCAAAATATTATTACTATCAATCGTTGATCACGCTGTGACTCGTTTTCATATATTCGTACATAGGGACATACAAACCTTGTTTTATTAATATAGAGTTGTCGGCCTGCTCGATGATATGTGAGAAACGCCTGTGATATTTCAGACATATATAAATTTAGACTTACATACAAACTTTGGTTTATTAATATGGATTTATGTACATAGAGATGAAAGATATGTTGAAATAGGGTTGAGCTTAAGAGAATAAAAATTAGAACAATTGGTACATATTTCTTTGATCAGTATTGTTTTATATTAATGCATTTAGTTACATGTAGCTCATGGAATGAAACAGAAGTATTCGATATAAATATTGTGGACGGTCTCACCCAGCTCAACAAAAGTCAGTACTTTATATATATTCACAGCCAAAAGATGGAATTGTTAACTTTTGAATGCGCTGCTACAAAATACTTACGAATTAGTAATTTCAAATTTTATAATATATCAAACATCGAACTCAATTTATTGTTGTAGGAAAGACGGGTAAATTATATATTCAAAATAGTAATATATATATGTAGAGCATTATTCATTATCATAAAGACAAAGATCCGATAAAATACAAGAGAGAAAAATCATTTTTATATAATAATTATATGGAATACATTAAATGGTTTCATAATATCTAGGTCACCTGCCTATTTATACGTTACAATGATATATACAAAGCCGAGAATTATAATGTTAATAATATATACGTATAATAGAAAAACGTGAAATTATTTATAAGTACAATTGTTATTCCAGGAAAGAAATCATGAATACTACATTTTTACAATTAAGTAGTTGTTTGTACTTAAATAAATGTTTTTGCGACAACGTGAAAATATCATTCGATTAATGTATGCCACTTGCTTGAATCTAGGTCTACCTTTTTCCTTCATGCCATTGCAAAGTTTGAAAAAAATAAAAAATGTACGTGAAATGAAATATTACACCATTGGGTCATGTTAGCATTTTCGAATGGTAATAACTAGGGGGCCACAGGGTATATGACCCCTTTTATAGTGCATATTTTAAGAAGCAGCAAAAGATTGAGGGGTGTGTAAAACTTTAGAAAATTATTAACTATTAATTATTTACACGATCCGAAATTGATTTTATAAACACAGATTGGAAAAAAGTTTTTCTAAAAAAAAATAAAATAAATTCATTTTGTTGGTTCATAAACATATTTTGATAAAGGGTTCCATAATCTAGAGGTTGTCGGATCTGGGGACAATTTTTTTGGACTTTGAGGCTATCGAAGCCTTAAAATAACATTTTTAACACTTTACCTGTACAACCTGAGGACTGGGATGTATTTTGGATATTAGACGGGTGCTTTTGATGCTCAGGGAAGTGTTGGTGGAAGAATTTAACCTGCCTCAGGGATCAACAGCCCAAATCCCGCGGGGGGGGGGGTGTATTCTACCATATTTGAAAGGGTTCTTGGTGGCGAGAAATGTGGTGGCAGTAGAGTTTAAACTGTATTTTGGCCCAGTAGTTCACCTGTTCAACATTAGAGTCTGTATTTTGCCATATAAGGAGGTTTCTTAGATCCTCAAAAAATTGATTGCAAGACTGCAAGTTTGGTTTCTGAACCAGAAAAAACGTGAATATATACTCATATTCATAAAACCAAAATTATTATAATTCTTAAAAATAATATTTTTTTGTTTTACATATATTAACGAAAAGAGATTTGAAAAACCACTGGGTAATAAAATACCACAGTTCAGTCGATGGACATTGGCGGACGTCACCTATCTGATATGGCTTTCAAAACTGCATAAAACATAACATTAAGTGTATATTATTATTATAAAATAGAAGTAAACATTTTCTGATTAAAAAAACAAAACATGTTTCACAGCCTTTTGGAAAAAGGAAGTTTTGTTGCTTCACCCTGTAAAACCCAGTCTCTCTCTCCCCAATACAGGTTTGTAGAAACATTATTCTTAACGAATGAAAATGCTTGATTAAACGTTGTTAAACTTGAATTCGCATGTACATGTGTAGAGATTTGATTAAAAATCATGCATTTAGCATAGATAAAAAAATAGAAATCAGCCTATGTTCAGTTTTTTTTGCACTTTGGTAACTCTTAAGCGATGATTTTATCAACTATTAAAATCTGATAACTTTGAATTTTAAAGTTCAACAAGATATAATTTATTAATTAAACATAGAATTTCACCGAAATTAATACCATAAATATATAAGTGTCTGAGGTCACTTATTCATTAATTTAAAGGCTCTTAGTGGAAATGATGGCTTCCAGGGCGGCGAAAGGCCTGATACATGTGCAGATGTAGCTTTTTATCATGGCGTACCAAAGCTACACCTACTTCTAGGCATGCACCAAAAAGATGAAGTCAAGGGGATTGGCATCAGAGCAAAAAAAGTTAAGAAGAACTAAAAAACTCATTCAAAAGAGTCTTGTAACAGAGGAGACAAGGCTCTTTCATTACTGGTGTCAAAAGTGGCCTATAACCCTCACAATGATCTTTCTGAAGTGTATTGCGAACACTACCCAACAGACAGAAGTAACGTACCGGAGTAAAGCCAATAACAAGACCTTTCGATTGCGGGTACATCATACACTAAATATATTTTCTGTAAGGGATTAATACTAAAAAAGAGGTACATAGGCATACATAATAAAATGTACAAACACGTAAAATCTACTAAATAAAAAGGTACTATCTATTTAAAACAAATCCCTACGTCATTAGATAAAAGTAAATAAAAGACAATATATAACCCATTCCATCCTCTTTTTTAATAGCTCTCGGGACAGTTTGGTGTGAGACCCTGATATCTCTTACAAGATCCCTCATGAACTTGATGGATTGGCCTGGTCTGGCCTGTTTTCTTTAACTCCTCCAGGTCCAGTTGATACTTTGAGGCCGGTTTCTTCTTCTGCGCCAACGTTTTGGAGATGCTGATGGCTTAGAAGGTAGTTCTGGAGATGCCCAACTGCTTTGAATGCGAGAATAGAAATTCGTCAATTACGTTCAAGTCTCATTTTCTCGACTTTTACTTAAGCTGGAGAGTTTGTTCTTTTTTTTTTTCGTAATTAATTGTTCATACTTAAATATATCGAAATATCAATTAATTTGAATAACTCAACCTTCATTAATTATTGAATTAGTAAGTGTTCAGATTTCAATGTATCGACCGGTACGATGAAGGCAGTTGAGGAAGCGAAGATGCCCCTCACAGATTTTCTGTGATCCTAAAATGTCTCCCTCCCCAAGTTTTATTTATAAACACTCAGGGCCGTCACCATGAATGGTTGGAAAAAGAGGCACATCAATAAAAAAATTGATGTATTTTAGCAAAATTTGTAATATTTTAAAAATTTAGAATATTTGAGTAAGAAAAATATATTTTGGAAAGGGTTTTTTTCACAAAAAGTTAGCCCTTGACCAGTTAAAATCCTGGAAAGGAATATATTACCATTTACTCGCTATTTACTTGCCACAAACCTTCGGAGGTGGACTTTGAGTCATTTGTTCCAAAGAAGTGACCAACCAAAAACCAAACAAACCAAAAATAATTTATAATTATTATTAGTAATGGTTGTTGTTAAACATTTTCAGTTATTTATCTATCCATAAATTGTTGCCATTATATATCATGACGTCATATGTTTTTGTCTTTAGAACAATCAATTATGTAATTATATATTTTCATAATAAATTACACTCATTATGAGATGACAACAGAGCCTTATCATGATATTTACCCTTCTCAAGTCATTAAAACACCAAACTATCCTAAATATATATAACTTTTCTTCTTTTTTACTAGCAAATGATAAATCTCTCGCCTTTTGGTGGAGCTGAATCATTAGGGTTTTTATTTTTGACAATCTTTATGGCAAATAATATATATTTATTATGTGGTTTTATAGTACCTATGTATTACATCTTCATTAGTAGCAGGTTCTTAATTTAAGAGTATTTGATATCATTAAATGAAATAAGTATATTGCTGCTTTGATTATATATGTATCAGGTGGGTATAATCATGTTTAGGAATACGTGATTTGTTGAGATTAAAGATACTCAAGGATCAATGCTCACATATTGCTATGGAGAAAAAAATCACACCTTGAATTCTGATAGGTTGAAAGTTGTTTATTGCGAATATTCAACTTTTGACTCGCATCAATGTTAGGGATGGGATTTTTGTAGTTATAAATTACATTTATATTCTCCACGCATTCTACAAGTATGTCTCAATTTCCATTCCTCGTTAAATTTTGATTGAGGTACATATGTTTGAACAAGTGAACATTACATATTTTTTTATTTAATATTATTTTAAACGTCTTGTCTGCCATTTTCGCAGAATCTCTTTAGTTGATATCAATGATGGTTCAGCACGCCTGCAATTGATATCTGGTTTATCTATTTTACTTTATCAGTTTATTGCTATTGACAATAATAAACAATACTCATTAACTGATAAAAAGGACGGAATCATGTTTTAAAACGTCTCCCACGGGAGAAAGTTAAGGACTGAACACTTGAAGATGTTCAAAAGTTATGGTCGTGCTCAGGGTTATATATATATGTTACAAAAATCTACAACTCTTCACAAAAAATTAAATTTTTCAGATTTTTTTTTCCACAAATCCACAAGTTTTTCACAAAAAAAAAATCAAAATCCATAGCTATACACAAATAATTAAATTTTTGGAAAAAAATTTAAATAATTCAGAGTTATTCACAAAGAATTTAAAAAGTTAAATTTTAAATTTATGGGAAAAAAATTTCAACAATCCATTGATATTCCCAAAAAATTTAATTTTTTGGGAAAAAATTTCAAACTTTAATATTTATTATCATGATCAAAAAAAAATTATAGGAAAAAGAAAAAAATTTTTTTTGGGGGTGGGTGGGCTATAGTCCCTCCAGCCCACCCCCTGCAGACACTCCTGAGAATTCGTTCTTGAAGGATATGAAAGGATAAAATGAGGACAACAGCTACAAACCAAGTAGTGGAAAGATGAACACGTCATCAATTTTGCTCTGACTATAAAGCTCTACGAGAATACATACTTCTTGGTCGAGTAAGGGCTCTGATTCCATGAGTTTACCTTTGAATAGAGTTAACAAGGGGAATTCTGCAAAGGGATGAAAAATTTGCATACCGCAATGGAAACAGTAACGTAATTTGTCGTATCTCAAAAGAGACATCTTGCAGGGAAAAAGTATTCTTGCCGTCAAGGAAATTACACCAAGCTTGTTTTTTTATAAGTTCCTACTCGAAATAGGACAGGCTCACTTTTCAGTACGTTTTCTACTGCTTTATTGAATCTAGGTATTTATCACTTTCTTTTTTCCATGAAATAGAGAAACACCGAGTACAGTCATAGATGGAATTTAATCACTCATTTCAACCAAATGCAAATTGCAAAGCATTTCAAATAATCCCAAATACAAGACGATGTGAATAAATTAAAGTACATAACAGGTTCAATGTATTGGGTAGTATATCTAAAGAGGTTAAAATGATACATTATATCCAATCATGAAGCGGTGTTTATTGTCTATATATGATATTTGCATTTAAGAAAACACTTGCAAAATAATGACAAGAAGGTCTATACGCACTATAAGTTACTGATCCCAATCATTATCTACATTAGACTGTTTCATAATTGCAGTCATATTGTAGTTTTAAATGAAGGACAGCATTGACTTAACTTTTATTTTCAATACAATCGGCCGACAATTATAGGACACATGAATAAATTCACTTTTACCTTCTAATAACCCTCGTAATAAGGGTGGCCTAGTGTCCTTATTTATTCGGTTCAGTCCAGTCATAGAACTGGTTCAATACGTCCTCGAGAGGAGTCCCTAGGACTCTCAGTATCAGAACTGGTTTAAAAAAAAGTTAAATGATTTGATCACATATTGAAGTTTTTAGGACTGATATGCTGGACTTAACTGGACAGAACTGGACAAGACTGTTGTCGTCAGTGGTAAATAAGGACTGATGCAACAATAGTTATACCAACAACTGGGATTTATCTGTAGGAGTACTTTATTTATTTATTATTTTAAATAACAGTTATCGATTGAATATTTAAGCTTTTACACGATTGCGAATTTCGATAATTGATGGAGAAGTAAAGAAAATATAAATACATTTGCATTTTCCTCCTTCCAAAACCCTCATAATTATATACAGTGTATTCTGACAGCTAAATTTTATGAGTGTTTTAATTGTAATAATAATAATTGTAATATATTGTAATAATCTTTATTATAAAAAATAATTATTTATTTAGAATTGAAGCTTTTGAACAATTTTAAATTTGAATAATCGGTTAACAAGTTGAGGAAATATGATTACACTTGCATTTTCTCCTAACAACCAAAGTAATAACGTTGTATGTACGTATCATTACAGCTGAACTTTTTGTACATTGTTCGGATAAGAGTTTGAGCTTTATTTATTTTCGTTATAAAAACAATATTTTAGATTGACGTAAAGATTTTACTCGACTTTGAACTTTAATAATCCGTCAACAAAGAGAGGAAAATATGTAATATTCAAGAAAACATAAATGTTGGTTTAATTCCTCACAATGGCAAAATCTTTAACCCCAATCATCTCTTTTAATATCAACATATCCGAAATATTATCATATTTATATACATTGGCTTAAATTGATCAAATAATGAGAAAAGACTGTCTTCTATTTAAAATTTCATTCTGACTGTAATTGAAAAATGGTCTAACATATATATTACAAAATGTAAGTTAATTGGTTTTGCACAATACCCCACATACAATTACTTACATATCTAATGACATTCAGTCATAGAAAAGTTGAATTAGATTATAAATCATAACTAGACACTTGTATACCCGGTGTCAGATGACTATTTCCGCATCCTCCATCAAAAACTTCATCAAGATCTAACCATTAAGCATAAATCAAATGGTACATTCAATTTTCCTTTCAGGAACGTTTGTTATCTATAATTAAGAATGCGATAAGGACCTCCAAACGTTTCCAGAGGTCGATGCAGGCCCTCCTCTACATAACCTTGTCGATCTTTTTCTACAGTTCATTTGTGTAGACACTCATGCCATAGGTATTGGGATGATTTGTGTTGTAGGCGTTGCTCTTAGGAACAGAAGTCCCTTAGGATTGCATTAGATAAAAATGGGGTCTCATGGCCTCGTCTCAAAAAGGGAATTGTATTGTCAAAGAAGCCCTGGATTTCATTTTAAGGTGTATAAAACGAGAGTGGCTTTTTGTAGTTGGTAATCTGAACATGATTTTTTCTTGAAGACAGAAAATCTAAATTATACGTGTAATTGGTACGTGTGCTCATGAAAGAGGAAGAGTAACAATGAGAATTTTCTTGGGAGTTCTAGCTATTGGTCTTCCACTGCATCACTGATTAGATTGTCATTGTGACCAAGGGCATTATATTGCTACAGTACAACATTAATATGAGGGGAGTTGTACATAGTCTTCCTATCGAAATGTCGATTTGAGAGTGCTCCGTGTGAAGGAGTTCGGTGACTGTCAGACAAGTGTCCCTCTCCATCTTCTCGACGATCGTACTGGATGGAAATTATGTTCAATTAAAGCGCTATTTGTCTACTTTTCAGTCGTACCTAGAGGCATTGTTAAAATTAACTTGATCTCTAATTATAGCATTTTTAATAATTGGGAAAAAGATAATTTTAGAGTTGTTAATTTGAAACTTTTTTTTGTGTTTAACTTCCTGAACAATATTTCTTTAAATTTTTATTGGCTGCGATTATTATTCTTTCATTCTTTACGAGAGAACATCTAAGTACAAAGTGTACGGTTATAAGAGTAGAGTTAATGATAAATATTGGAGTAATTGCTTTCTAGTTAATCTGATGAAATATCATGACAGCTAAGCAGCTCTTCTCCCTAACATTCTTCAAATTGTCAGGGTTACCATGTTGATTTTCGTTTGTTTTATTTTTACATGCTAAGCATAACATTGATTAGTTTATCTTGCACCCGTTGCGTCGTCAAGACTCGCACGCGCTGTCAGCTTTTTTTCCATTATGGATGACCATCCCACGTGCAACTGCTCTGCTACATCTATGTATCTTTGATTGATCTCAATCAAAAGAGACGCATGAAAGATAAATCAATCAAATCTATCATTTGCAAAATATATTAATGTAAAAAGACTATTAAATCCTGATCCCACACACATTGTATTCGTTAAAGCATGATGGTTTAAGTATATGTAATTTGTACTAGGGTAAATTAATGGCCATATTTCAATATAGTAAATTACGTATATTACTATAAGGTGTTTGTGATAGATATCATACATATAAGGATTAGTACGGTACGGGTTTATACTGCAGTTCGATTCGGTACATTTTTACCTTTCGGTGCGGTACTTTGTATAATCAGATACGTATTAAATATTTTGATATGATAAAATTTTAGTTATTATTTTTTTAAATTAATAGATTAAGTTAGTGGTGTAAGATATTAATTCATATGGTACCTTTTGATGTAATTAATAATTGATGTATTTGTCTATACAAAAAAATAACAAAAAGAAAAAGATAATGACTTATATAATGAATAAAAACGTCCCAGTTGACGAAAACTCAGGGGTATGGTCAAGGGATAATTTAAAGAAATTTCCCCATGTTTTCAAGTTAGCTTCACAATACCTCACATCTACATGTACACCTGCATCAAGCAAAAATCATTTTTTTGACAGCTGGTGATATTGTGACTGCTAATCAGTTTACAATTTTTCAAATTGTAATAAAAAATCCAAATTTTGACAACTTTCATTTTTGACAAAAATCCCTTGTCTTTACAACTTATTTTACTACAAGATCTTACTCTGGTGGTTGTATAAGCACTCCCCCCTCCCTTCAACCGTAGTCATGGACCTAAATACAACCCCAAAAGCGCCGGAACAGAGGACCATCTAGGTAATTGACATCCCTACACTTTTTGAATGCCAAATTCAATTACAATTGATATTCATGCCAACAGAGGTTGGAAATAGTCTTTTATAGTCCGAGTCTATGTCGAATCTCAAGTCTTTGCTCACAAATCCAAGTCCTTCAACATTTGGATCCATTCTCGTACGCGAATGAAAAGTACTTTATGTGCCTTGAAAAAATGCAAATGAGTCAAAGTTGAGGTCAAGTCTTAACTTTCGAGTACAAACGGAGTCGCAAGTCTTCATAATATGAGATCGAGTACAAGTTTTCACCTTTGGATGGCAATAAAAGGTTACAAGTTTTGAATAATACTACTTCCTTCTCCCCAGAGACAAAATAACAGTGTAAGACGAGACTTATCACGTTGTCCCCTTTACCTATAGTATTTCTTTTTCCCCTACAAAAAAGAGGAAAGAAATAGTCCCGAAATCAGTTGGTAGTTAGCCATCAATTCTTCTAAACTATGAAATTATCATTCAATAATGTTTGAGAAATTGACAGATGACAACCAAGGGGGCATGATCGTCGTTTACTTATATTCGTTTGTAAAGAAAGGCAAAGGGAGTGGCGCCGTGTTGTGGTAGAATAATACAATCTCAGAATGATAATATTATTTAATAAAAAATAACTATATTCCTCAAATAGAAGGCACCGTCCAAAATCTTATGAAAATGCACCATTTTTGAAACAATAAGCTACAGGCTACCACACAACCTTGCGGATAATGTATATATTGAGTTGTTTGCTCATGACATTGTACAATTGTATTCCGTCCATACCAAATTTTAAATACCACCAATTTTTTTATGTGGGAATGATCAGGACCGTATTTTTCCATAATCTCGATCCATTCTGATTTTTTTAAAGATATGAATTAGTTTAATCTTACAAAAGTTATCACGGTCTATTGCCGGTCAAGGATTTCTAGAATAAAACCAAACAACCAATATATGTACATTTGAGCGGTTTGATTTTCAACTTTTTTTCGAAAAGTAGTCATACTGAACGAGCATAGTTCTGAATTACGTGCATGAGAATTACCTATGTAAAATTGCACTGCCCTACGAGGCCATCTTTTAGTCGCACAACTAGTTCAAAGTTTGAAAAAAAGCCAAAACTTTTTACTTAGTGAATTTAGATACTTAAATTCCTATTATTTTTTTATTCTTGAGGAGAGAACATCTAAGTATTGAGTCAAGGTAAGTTTGAGTTTGCTCATTAAAAACGAAGAGTAACACCAAGGATTTATTGGGAAGCTATTTAAGCAAAATTAATATGTTCGTAGAGCCCTAATAACTCGGGCAAAGCCCGTTTTTACCGCGAGTGCTTGATAAAACAAAATAAACTACAAAACATAGAGCACATCAAGGACATTTTAAACAAAATGCACCTTATTTTAAACTACTTAAACAGTTAAAACAGAATATAAGAAATACAATTTTTAACTCAGAGCATCATATTCAGCACGCTGGCAAAAATAGCATCAAAGTGTCAGATTTCAAGCAAAAAATTTAATTATTTTTCAAATAAAAATGACTCAAACTATGCCAAAAATGACTAGAGAGGCCTTAGATTTTTCATAAGTCAGTTTTATTATTGCCCCCAGGAGAAAAGGTGTAAAAAAAATTAACCCGAAAGCGGGACAGCCTAATATATATATGTTAGACAATGATTTATGTATATAACTTTCAATCAAAAAATCATTAAATGCACATTTCAACGTATTTAATGAAGCCCCTATCATGAAAGTCAATCTTTATGTATATATATACTTTTTTTCTGAGTGCAAATCTAACAATAAGTATAAATTGCACAGATATTATGTGAGCAAGTTTTGCTATTTTGAGGAGAGAGGGGGGAATGTTTGCCATGAGGGAACAGAGCACGTAGGATTTAAATTTACTTTAAAATATAGTATTGTGTTTTAACGAAATAAAAATAAATTTATTGAAGTCATCTTTCATACGAAACATTAGAAGTTAATTCCCAATAACGATAAGGGCAAAAAAAAAAAAGTAATCAAAAAACCATTAGAAAATCCTACTACCAATAAAATATGAAGTTAAAATAGTATGTACATGTTTGGCTTAGAAGGGAGTTCATTCGCAAAAATAGTCATTTTGGTTTTGTGTTAAATGATTTGTACTTTAGATAGTACGTCCTTCACATATAGGACCTTTATATATTTGCATTCACAATTTAAGTTTTTATATGTATTTTACACACACACACCCTACCCCAATGACGTATCTTTTTAGAAAATAATGTTATATTGACGTCCCCCGACGAAGTTGAACAAAAGTTGTTTTTAGCCTTTGTTTGTTGCCCGATGGGTCACTTACTTTACGGCAAAAGTTATCGATTGATTTCGATGTAAGTCGGAAGGAAGACTATATATGGTCACAGTAAGATGTCATTAAATTTTGAAAGCTACAGTTCAAAGATGAAGGCAGCTCTAACCGTTAAAATACTTAAACTTTTGAACATTTTGAGTTACAGCTCTCAAACTGATACCATTCTGTAGGTTTAATAAAGATGCTTGATAAAATAAAAAATCCAAAATCAATATTTCAGGTCAAAGTCGCACAAAAGGTCAGAAAGGAATAATTGAGACCATCACTTTTGAAAAAATTGAGATACAGAGCTGAAATGACAATGGATGCACTACCGAGTCTCAATTTTAGTTTATTTTGGAATCAAACATATTCTAAAGGTATTCTAGTGCCTTTAGACTCGGTCAGTGAACCATTTTTTTATAACTTGGTGTGTGATTTGGGTAAAAATAGACCCTAAAAATAAAGTGTATTTAACTACATAATAAACAGTTAAAATATTTTATTAATTACCAATTAGCAATATAGAATGTCTTGTGAGATGAGTACCTTAGCAATTAAGGTTCGAATATCTTCGAATAAAAATTGACTTGACCCATAAAAACTGTATATTTCATATAGTGTATGTTACTTGCATAGAGGGCGCTGTGATAATTCTTCTCATCCAGTGATTGCTTTTTTTTAACTCAACATTGACCATTAGATTCATTTTTTTCTAATAAATAGTTTATTATAAACTTTATGGTACTCTTGATTTAAAAAATTACTTGACTGGCCTAGCTTTTAATTGGCAGATTTATTAATATCTTAAAATATCATTAAATTCATTCAAATAGTAAGTGTGATTCTAAAAGTATATTATAAAAACCATCATTGATGTGTGACGTAATAAATAACAAAACCAAGGTGTAAACATCATTAATAAAATTGTTTTTCTATCAAATAAAGACAAAATTATTGATATTTAATACTAAAACTACAATAGGGCCATTTACATTAAAAATAAATAATTAACAATTACTGGGGACACGTCGTTACCCTTAAAATTTCACGCAATCTTTCCTCCAATAAGTAAAAAAAGAAAGTCTCGAAATCAGGCTGTTGTTAGACAAGTAAGTCAATCATACCAATTGCTGTTTATCTCTAAAGTACTCTCAGACTATCCTTGGCATATTATTTTTAGTCCAAAAATTTTAAAATGATTTATATAAATATATTTCACGATATTATAATACTACATTTTATTCCAAGTATTATTATTATAATAATACTTATTAATATTTTGTTAAAAGCGTAGCTATGCATTTGTATATGATAGCCAAAATTTATTCATAGAAACAATAAGATGGCCAATATATATTAAAGGACTCTAGGGAGAGAGAGTTTAAGGGCAAAATAAACAAATTAATCTAAAAACAAGGAAGACTATGGCCCTAACACCGACCTATAATATCGTGTTATTGTTGTGACGTAGTCGCCCCTATTCTTCTCTTTTCACTAGGGGGGACGGTCTGTTCAAACTGGCTGCATGCCTGGAGGAACATGTAGCAGCTTCTAATCTTAGGCCAATCAGAATTGAGAACTACTAAATCCTGCCTTCCTTGCCTTGAGTATCCACTCTTTGCCAAGAGTCCTTTAATATATATGTAGATACGACAAAGGATCAGCAAGATATTGTTTTATAGTACTTCTGAATTAAAATCCTTTTTAATATCAGCTGCCAGTTATATGATTTTGAAAGGTGAAAATGAATTACCGCTATAGAGAGCCTTCTACATTTGAAATATCGTTATTATAATTAAATTATATTTAAATTTATATATGGTTATTTTAGTATCCATTTTTAAAACAATTGACACCAAAGATACATGAGAATTCTTTTGTTAGAGGGAGATGTTAGCATGAGGACCATTTATTAAATAATGAATAAAAAAGAAAAAAAGAGCGCACAAGAACAGCCGTTTTCCTTTTCCAATACTAAACTTAGTTTCCTCATTACAAAAAATTATATAAATAACTAATACTTATTACTTGACAATCAGTTATGAAATAGCCATGACCAATGAGCTCTTATACAATCTGGAGGAGCACAAGCTCCAATCACGCAAACATTTGTGGTGATAAACATCAATTTCTATGACAAATTCCTGTTGGTAAACTCATATGATCTTTTTCCAAATATAAAAAAGTGTAATAGTTTGTCGTTGTTGTAGTTTTTTAACAACATCAGGTGGTGTTTTATTTAACTTTTCCATTTGGGGTTTGCATTTTAAATCCCCAAAAATTGTTTTTGAGGCGAATATAATAGACTCACTTCACGTTCACAGCTCAAAATCCGAGTAGATATTTTCTAAAAGGTTTTCTAAAGTAAATTGTCAAAAATTATAGAATTAATTATTTAAACGGATAAATTTGCCCCTCAAAAATAAAGTATCAACTTCAGTTCGTGTTTGTACAAGATTATGTAGTATCATTTTCATTCAAATGATATTATATTAATTTATAGATATTAATAAATATTTTAATACGAAAATAATTCATTCATTATGGTAAACAAGTGTATTTATGTTGGGTGTCGAACTGGAGGCGATACACTGGGCGAGGAATAGTTTGGAGTTTTTCAAAAAACACGGGTGTAATTATAAATGGATGTTGATTAAATTGTTAAAAAAAAAAAAAAAAAAAAAGGTAATCTTAAGCTATTAAACCAGCAAATAACAATTCTCGTTATGACATCTCCTAAAATTAGATTTGTGGCATGACTTTCCTAGCAGAAGTCATCTCTAAATTTTAATTTCTCTATTCTACAAATATATAAAAGTATCTTATAAAAATAGCCTAAATGGAATTTTAGATCAATTCAGAAATTTTTTTAAGACCTTAGTTACTCATCTAAAAAAATAATTCTAGTCTTGTTCGATGTAGAAAATATATTTAAATTCTTGTTTATTGAAAATTTCTCAGAAACTTTTGACGACCTATAAAATATTAATCATAGGAAAGCCATGCTTCCCATGGGCTCCCTGGTACTCTGCCACTATTAGCAAGTATTTTGTGAGGGAAATTGTTGGGTAGTCAAAACCCTTCTATACTGAAACTATTCTTTATTTTTTATAATTGGAATTTTAAAAGAAAAAAACTTCGTTTCTCACAAATAAATCGGCATGATCAGCAAAATGTCCATATCGTTCGATTCTTAATATGTGTAGGAATTTCATTTATCCAAAATGTTAAGGGGATGAATTTTTTTTGCCTATGTACAGATACCATAAGTCATAAGTGACGGTTTTAAGGGCTTACGGGAGTTGTGATAATATTTTGACATTTATAAAATTTTAAGAACATTTAAAATATTAATACATTTTGATTCTTGTATATATTGGATCTGTTTTGTTTCATTTATTAAATTTGTTTTTAAGTCAAACGAAAATCATGAATTTATATATGTAAAAGTATTTACCTAATCTCACATAATTAACTAATCAGTATGAAATGTTTACTCAATTAACAGACCTTGAGTAATATTAATAATATCCAGAATACAAACAACTTATACATTAAGCATCCGATGGTTTAAAAAAAACAAAAAGCCTATCATAAATTATACAATAATAACTCAATAATTTATAATTATTTGTATTTTAATTAGGGAGTAAATTCTTTACTGACGGGGATAATTAATATATCTACATAAAACATTTTGACGGATTATACATACACATATATATATTTCTATACGATTGTCAATAAATAAATGAGTATTTGTTAGAGAAAGACGGGGTTTGAGTAGAGATACTAATAAAATGAAATAAATTAATTTAAAAAGTTATCAAATTGTCATCAATAAGTATAATAAAATTAATATTGACTTCGAGGGATTTTATTATATCTTAAAAACTACTTATAAACTATGGCAGAGATTTATCAAAACTCTAGATTTGTTTTTTGAATCAATGGTATCATGGTTTAATCAATAGTTTATTCAACAAAAATAAAGATTCGTCTCAAAGCTATAAACATGGAGTCCCACTAACGAGTAATCCATTAAAGTCTGAACACTTTGAATTTTAAACTTCAACAATATATAAGTTATTAATTAACAATGGAATTTTAATAAAATTAAAACTATAAATAGATGTGTATCTGACCTCTCTTAATCATTCATGTAGCTGCCCTTAGAGGCAATGATGGCTTCCATGCTGCGAACGAAGGCCTAGCACCCACTGCAAATGTAATCCTCTGTCATAGCTTTCCATGTGCTGGCAGCAAATGGATTTGAGGACCTCGGTGTTTGGATGACGGACACTGCAGGCCTTCACTTTGACATACACCTAAAAGGTGTAGTCAAGAAAGTTGGTATCAGGGCTGTGAAGGGACAAAAAGGATCAGAAAATAGTCCACAAAAATTCAAAAAACTCATTCAAAAGAGTCTTGCAATAGAGGAAATGACTTTCTTTCAACCCTGGTGTCAAAAGTGGCATGTTCACCCTTACAAGGCTCTTTCCATCCACTTTAAAAAAAAAAATAATATCTATGGACAGTATGGTTTCAAACCAATTAGATCTCTTTTTCTATGGACCACCCGCAATAAGCTTAGTGACGAAATGATGACCACCTGATCAATAATGCGACTTCCCAGCATTGATTATTAGATTCAGAGAAAATAGGTTACCATTCGTAAAATTTGGATTAATTATGTAAGGAGCAAAAAATAATTTAAATACTAAGAATGTCATTTCAAACAGAAATAATTATTATTTTATAAGAGCCTTCCTACTTGAAAATCCTTTTTGACATAATTAATAAACTGGGGTTAAAAGTTAAGCCCAATATCAAGGGAATTTTATTATATGATGCAAAGCTGACCTATACTTAAAATAACGCCAATTAATATTAGCAACATTGGATTTCGTGAGCAACAATATATAATCTGCGATGATTATAGTAAAGACATTATGTTTTTATTTTTTACAAAAAACTTATAGGAAATATTAATTAGTTTTGACGAATTTTTGTAACTGAAATGTACTCATTTGTTTTGATTAATTTACAGCAACGCGTATACTTAAATTGTTAAAGAGGAAATATACAAAGTAGAAAAACGACTTAAAAACAAACAAATTTGTCAAATTCTCCAAATTTGCAAATAGTTCTAAGAAAGTACATTTTGACAACAATAAAAAGTTGCATTTAGTCTTTAGTATGTTTCAGTAGCATTTTAAAGTTTCCGGGAAAAAAATCTATTTTGAACAGATTTGAATCATTTTTATAAAATTTGGGGTACAACAAATTTAAAAAGAACATACTAATAACAAATATTACTTTATTCTAAGAAACGTTATTTGATATGTACTATTAAAAATAATATAGAAAGGCCCAAAAAAATATTTAGAAACAATAAAAAATAAAGGCACTTGGTCTCATTTTCTTAAATAATCATTTTATATTTGAACTCTTAGGACTGGTCTTTAAGTCTACCAGTACTAGACCTACTTAAAAATATAAGAAATAAAGTCAAACGACGTCATGAAGGACCCTATTTTATTAGTTTTTAGGAATAAACAGTAATGGACCGAGGCAGAACTGGACAAAACTGCAGTCCTGAGTCTTATTTAAGGATGGACACAACGTTATATCTATATACATATAATTATAATAATCATAACTTCATTTACATGTTATTTTTTTGTAACTCTTTTATATTTTCATATACAAGGCTATGTACGATGAAACCTTTTATATTTTTGATTATATGAATGAAATTATGATTTTTATAAATTACAACATTACTTCTTATTCCATAGTTTCCCCGTATTTTTTTAATTATAAGGATTCGGCCTTTATACAGTTTAAAATTAAAAAATAAATAATAATCAAAGACCATACATTTTTAAAATATTTAAGTCAAAAACTATGGTCGTGATTAACTTTTTTTCTTCATGACAATAATCCAAAAGTATTATAACATAAGCTTGGTTGAGCTAACTAATAACTTTTTAATGATTTATTATATTTGCCTATAGTTGCATTGGTGTACGATATATTGCTAATCAAAGATTCATCAAAATGCTAATTGCTTCATCTTTAAAACCTTAGACCCTAGAGGTGGGTTGAGATACATATCCAGAAAGCTGGTCTACAGTCAATAATACCACATATCAAATAATAGGCAAATCTGTTTCCTCGAGCAAATTTCTCATTGAATGTATTTTTGAATGTGTTGTTCGGTAATTGTACAGGAGTACTGAAGCCATTTTATACTGAAATGATATTAAAGCCAGTACTTTCAATGCCATTACGTTATAAATAAATTGCCGATAACGTACCCCCCCCCCCTCAAATTTCTGAGATAAAAAATTGTTATTTATAAACAAATCAACAATAAAAATTATCTTTTATTACGTACCCAAATTTCTGGGCCAACACTCTCCCCCTCCCATACAAAAATCCTGTGAATACATTATAAGTGCATGTGAATTACCTTTAACAAAAAAAAAAAAAAAAAAAGGTGTAGTTAAGAGAAATCCAATATTTTTTAAATAGAGGACTTTAGTAATGTGTATCTCGTGTTGTATAAGTGTAATTTATTTAAATTAGATGGTGCTAGAAAGATAAGTACTCAAAAAACTTTTAGACAGTTTTGTGACTGTCTGAGGGTGTGTCAAAGATGGACACTAGCAAAGAGAAAATACGCCATATTTTAGAGTGTTTCTTTCAACAAGGCGAAAACGCAAGCCATGTGTCTGAAAATGTGGATAGTGTTTACGAGTTCCTGTAATTCCACCACACTCTGAAAGGGCAATAGTCGAAGAATGTGGTTTAAATAAGGAAAATTGTTTAGTCCAAGGGTCGTATAAGAACTTTTTTGATTGCCAAAGATATCAAAATAAAGTCAAAATGGGATGGGCACTCAGTAGAGCATAAAAACTCTACCTATAATCAAATAGAGTTGTATATCTCAATTTTTACAAAGTTATGATCTTTTGTTAATTTTTTTACGTTTGAACCTTTCATCTCACATCTCAAAATTTATTGGCCTCTTACTGTGGTCGGTTATCGATCTTTAACTTTTGCCATAATCCTGTTGACTAACAAACCGGGTCAACCTGATAACTTCCGTTCAAATTCCTGGGCAAAGGTGTTCAAAAAAATCTATTAAAAATATTTTTTTTTCTTCATCTTATATAAAATTTAGTCGGAATATCCTACAAATACCGATACTAATTTTTTTACCGGAACCGGTACACAAATCTTGACAACCCTACTATGGACGTCTCTCTACAGTACGCAATAAGAAAAAGTTTTTCAAGTTGAGAAAAGAAAATATGATATACACATTATATACATCTATAATATTTAAGTATAAACATCTACTCAAAGCAGTCATGACAATGTCATTCAAGCCTATTTTTGTTAGATTTCTGTATAAGTTAATACAAATAAATTGTATGTGTGTATTCGAGTCGAAGGAAGAAAAAAACTTCATATTTGTATTATAAATATATATATTAGGAGGGTATGTTTGTCAACCTTTTTCGAATTTCGATTACGTCTATCGGACAAATGTTGTCAGTTGGTTAAAAAACAACTTAAACACAATTCTATTGTGATATGACGTCATTTTTTAGTCGCACACATCTGGGTTTAAGTATTGAAAAATACACAACCTCTTTATTTTTTACATTATTTATTATTAAACTATCTGTGACAAATAATATTAAGTGAATTTATCATAAAGTTTGAACAAAATACGGGGAATTTTCATAACCAGCAATTTTGCTCATATGGCAATCGAAATCATAATCGAAATTTAAAAAAAAGCTCAATAACGAACCGCCCTAATACATCTGTATTGTTCTATGTTTTTTCTGTACCTACATATAAACACATACAGGAAAACAAATAAGAATCTTAAGTTTCATATTTTTGGGGGTAACAACAGATTCAGGATGAAAAGCAGTAGATACACATTATGAGTACATTCTCTGTACAAAAACACACATATGTTAGTTTCTGCTTCCCTTAAATAGAATACAATCAATTTCAAGGAGGTTATACATATGTAACTAATAAAATGTGTGTTATATTGATGATGTCAAAAAGGGTTGTAAAAAATAATACGAGTAAAATAGCGGGTGTAAACTTAAGTATAACACACTTTAGATAAATGAAGGATTATTATACAGGGTGATGTCTCAAAAATTAGAATCCTCTCCGAGGCCGTCTGGCCTCAACTTTAAAAGTACTTGTACTTGGCACCATTCGAAAGAACTGACAAGAAGCTACAATTTGATATTGGTTTTGTTTTTGTGCGATCAAAAATGTCTGAGGAACAAGCAAAAACCTCCGCACAGAAGTTGACAAGTGGACGCTGTTCTCAACAGGAAAATGATCCCATCTTGGCTGAATAACACACTCAGATTGCGGGAACCTTCATAACCATACATCCAGGTTCAGATCATGGTCCTCGGGGTCGTGGCGTCCGACGGTGGCAAGATACCTTCCTATTTCTTCAAGGCCAATGAAAAGTCAACACGAACATCTACTACAAGGTCTTCAGGCACCATGTTATGCCAAGGTTCAAGAGCATGTTCCCCAGGGACAACTATATGTTTACCCAAGACGGCATCCACGTCCAAACTAGCTGTCGATTGGTATGAACGCATTGTCTTTGTCGCCACCATGAGCAAAACATTACGAGAAGAGAATTGAGATAGCTGCACTCCTCCGCACGGGATTGTCCCAGAATACCATCGTGGAGTAGAGTGAGGCATCGATAAAGATGATTTACAATGTCTCCTATGCATGGATGCAAAAAAAATAAATATACAAGTAATAGCCAATAGCCCTGAAAATACAAATATATTTTACAAAAAACATAGATCATTAATAGTTTATATAAAGAAAACAACTTTAATGACGGATCATGAAGTTTTATTTTTGAAATATTTGTGTCAAGTGAAAGGTCATTAAATAAGTTACTTTTATTAAATAAGGTCACTAAATTCTGGGCCAAAAATTTAGTATGTAATAGCTTTGTTGAGATTTTGAAATTGGGTAATGGAAGCAAAAGGATTAGGAATAACTGATTTAGAGTTTCGCCGCATGGTATGGACTCATTCAAATTAGTACTTGATAAATATTTGTGACACATTAGATAATCCAATAATCTATCACTGGTAGACACATAATAAATATGTTCTATTAATATGTAGATCAAAATAAAAGGATAAAATCTGCCTAGTATATTTGGTAATTAGAATGTTTGGTGTTATAAAAGAATGAAACATTATGCGACGAACAAGCTATCGATTGTACAATCTGCTTGAACGAGTCATAACTCATAATTCCTACAAAATCCCAATTTATATACAACATTTACATAATAAAATATTGTCTATTTATGTGTTTTGAGTTTCGATCTGAAAATCTTTGACCCGTATTACACCATTATAATTTTTATTGACCCTTTGAAAAAATTCAGTCTGGACCGGTCTCATGGATAAATTAAGTCTAGATCCGTTGGGAGGACTCAAAAATTAGAAAACTTTAAAAGCCGTTTTCACTTCTCCATATTTTCATTTTGTGCCATTTTATGGCAAACTTTTGGAGCAAAAGTTAGTAATTCAACAATTATCTACACTTTAAATTCAATATGTCCCCCTCCATTCTGAATGATGGTCTCAATACGGGGACGAACGGAAGCACAGCTGGTATTGATGAAGTCCGAGGACATGTTGTTCCACTCCTCTGTGATCACGGCCTTCAGGGCATCGACATTTGGGTGTGAAGTCTTGTTCGTTTTGCCGTCCAAGACTCTCCAAACAGTGTAGTTCAAGCGGTTCATGTCGGATGAGGACGAAGCCCAGAAGTCTGCCTGTATGAAGGCTTGCAGAAATGCTTCACCTTCTTGGACGTGTTTCCCGGGCTCCATGTCGGGAAAACACATTGTTGTCCTTGGGGGACGTGCTCTTCAACCATGGCAAGATATGGTACCTTAGGACCTTGGAGTAGATGTACGTGTTTACTTTCTCGTAACCCTTGAAGGAGTAGGGAGGGATCTTTGCTGCCATTGGATGCCACAGCCATGGTATGAGCTGGATGCTTTGTCCTGAATGTTCCCTTGACCTGAGCTCTTGATTCAGCCAGGAAGCGATCATTTCTCTTTTTCAGAAAAGCCTTCACTTGTCAACTTGTAAGTGGAGGAGATGGCACACCCTCTACCGTTTTGCTTGATGCTCTGACCTTTTTGATTGCACAAAAACAAAACAAGCATCAAATTGTGTCAGCTCATCTGAATGGGGTCAAGTACAAAGTAGTCAGAATTTTAAAACTGATGCTAAACGCCTTGGAAGAGGATTCAAATTTTTGAGTCATCACCCTCTGGAAGAATGTGTGTTTTGAACATTGGTACAATTTTATTTTTTGAACGTGTACAACTCATATTACCGGCTAGGAAACTACCGGCTACTTTAAGAATAATAGGTGTAGTTAACATAAATTCAATACTGGATAGATACAATTTTGTACCAACAAAAACTTCATCGACAGTTTTTTGATTGTTTGAGTGCACGTCAAAGATCAGCCAAGCGGGTGAATGTGTGAATAGTGTTTATGATGTAAATCCTTTGATTTTTTTCAGCTGGCCTTTTTTTTGGAATTGGTAGTCTGAAAAATGAATTTTCTTTCCCTTAATCATAATTGTTTAATTCCTGAGTTGTGAATATCCTTTCCTAAATAAATTTAATGATATTCAAAACCTGATTGAAAATTCATGTGTTACAGAGCGTAACCCTTTGAAATTATTGCAGATTTATAAATATAAGTCCTTGTTGGACTCAGAGTAGAATTGGGGATCGACATCGGAGTAATTCTCGAAAATCTTCCTATTTATTTCCCTCTCTCTTTCCTCCCTTGTCACAGCTGATTCTAGCCGATGCAATGAAACGTCATAAGCATGATTCTTTATCTCATTCACATGTCAGGGTTACCATGTTGATTTTTGGTTTCTTTTTTTTTAACATGCCCATTATTCAGAGGATTTTCATCACTAGTCATGATACGGTAACAGCCAATTACAATTTTAACGTGGTATGTTACACAAAAAAAACCTTCACATTGAGCCAATTAAAAAAAAAAATAGACTTTTGTTAATCTGTCACGTAGGGGCGCTAGAATTTACATAGGTCTTTCCCTGTAAAAATCTTTGTCATTTCACCACCGGTAAATTGTACTACAATCTATTTGAACAATTTATAACTTCTAGGGGAAGGTGAGGTAAGTTGATACACATTTTGGTTTTTACGTCCTCAAGAAGTTCAGAACCATCTACTTTGGGTAATATTTTGCAACGAGGTAGCCAAAAGTGTTACTTAACAAATTGTAAATATGCAAATAAATGATATTCTTGCTTATTTTTCTAATTTTTCAAAAATATAAAAATTGGCAAAGGTATCAACTTACCTTAGGGTAGGGATAAGTTGATATATTTCATGGGGCAAGTTGATATATGTATGTAATTGAATGACTGATTAAGATAAGAAACAATTAAGAAAAATCGACATATTGATGATATGAAAATTATCAAGTATTCAAATTTATTCCATAGTTTGGTATACATCACACCCTGGTCAATAAATAAACTGTCATGGTTTTATGAAGACAATATTCATTTTATTCATATTCCTTTCCAAATACACAAATATTTCACTTACCTCATAGATAATAATCATAATTTAAATAATAAATAATTATTTTTATTCCCATTTTGGTGGTGTTTTTGTGAGAATAGAGATTTTTGGGTGGTCTTTGTTAGGCTATCGGTAGTGGGCATAATACTTTACTTATTGTAGACGATTTGCCACTTTGTATTGAACTACAAGAATTTTCTGAAGAGATGGACGGCAAAGATGTTTTACTCTTGATTTACATTTCACATTCAGTCATTTCAGAAGCTACGTAATCCGATTCTTCGAACATATATTAGTTTAACGGGAATGTACCCGTGTTTCTAAAGCCTGATACAAAATTAGTAGGGGTTAAAGTTAGAAGTATTGGTTGGCTGGAAAGTTGAGCCAACTCATGGATTGAGATCCTTTTTCCTGGATTAGATCGTTGGTAGGTGTCATGCTACAATTGAAGTAATTTTTAAGTGGACCATAACAGCTAATATCCAGTGGTTGTAGTCTATGTGAAGAATGAGGAGGCAAGGTCAAAATAACAATTCCAAACTCCTGACAGAGTGTCATAGCTTCAATAAAAATATGGGAACAGTGATTCTCCAGGGACATTGAGCATCTAGCATGCTTGATGAAATGAGGTAGATATTCTTTCACAAAGAGCTCAGAGTTTATATAGCCTGATTTAATAGCTACACCTGTAGCTCCAGTCATGGCGTTGAATGGTGGTATTTGTTGTCATTGGGCATTGAATCCACAGCAAACTCTCACTAGTTATTTATGTTAAATGTTGATACATGTATCAACTTGCTCTTACAAAGTGTCTCAACTTAGTCCCCAACCCTCTGCCATTCAGCTCAGTTCAAAAGTTATCAAGAAGTAAACGAAAAAAAATATGCTCCAATTTAATTATTCAAATCATTCACTAATGTCTAATGAACAATTCCAACAGGTGAAAATTAATAGGAACACCATTTAAGACATAGATAAAAACCAAAAACTGAAGTGAGATCAAATATGCAAATTTGACAAATATATGAATCTTGTCCATTTTACTGAACCTTCTTATAAAATTTAATGAGAAGTTAAAATAGTGCCCCCATCATTATGTTAAAAGTAAGCAACTCTGAACTTTCTATATTTCTCTCATATTCAGTGATTATCAACTTATACGTGGGCAGTGACTTGCCCCGCCTTCCCCTACAAACTCCCAACTTGTACACATGATTTACATAATACAAGACTCTCAGTGTATTATAAAGTTAAGATATATTTACATAATCTCAATAAATTGTCACATCTTTCTATGGCATGAAGGGACCTTGAATATAATTAACAGACATCAATATATATATTAAATAATATATATATGTATACTATTTTAAGGGCTTCCAATAAAACCCCTTGCATTGTGTGGAAAATCATATTATCATATAATGTGACTGTGGAATTTGATTGTATTCTACATTTCTAAGGATCCAGCAAATTGAGTCTCAGTGTACTACTGTAATTGTATAATATACAAGTTTTTTTTAATAAAGATTGACTCTCCCATCCAATGCAATGTATATATCGTATTTAAGAAGCTTTACAACATCACATGTAATTTACATCACTGTTAAAGTGTCTTGTGACTTCTAACACTTAATCATATATTTGTATGCACATTGCAGATGGTAAAGGGATTGTAGAGTCCGTCAATGGAGAAGGTTATTCAAAAAATAACCAATACAATAATGAAATGAAGGACTGTTTCTTCAATTTCCTACAAAAAAAAAATACCTGATAGTCGTTCCTTACCACATAAAAAATGTAAGTAAATGAAACAATATTTGGGATGTATCGATTACATACTTTGACGTAAAATATGTTTATTTTTGAGTGGTATAACTTCAATTTTGCCCGAAAATTAATAACTAAATGCAATTTACATAATTTGAAACAGAGGATCGTGACTACAATTTATTTTTTAGTAAGGTAAAACTTTTAATCCTTTTTTGTTGTTTTAAATATTAAAACTTTTATTTTATATTTTTCATGGGCTTTTATTATTGAGAAAAAATGTATTGCAAACATATATAACATCATTTATTAATAAAAAGTTCAGAGGAAATGAAAAAATAAATAATTTACATATATAATCATTCTAGTTTGAAATTATCCCTTCTCAATTATAGGACAGATATCCCTTGGAATCATATAACATTGAAAAACAATTTTCACAGACGATTGCTAAAAATACCCCTAAGCATTGAGATAATTACAATAAGCAGGTATAATCATTTTCTAAAGTCAATAAATACACATACAACCGAGAAACATACACAACTCAGCCACAAGTAAAAACTAAATTTAAATAATATTTATAGTAATTATATCGAAAGAAACAACCTACTTTTTTTTTTAAATGTTCCTTTAATTGTACTGATTAAGTATAAGTAAAAATTATAGTATTTCTTTTTCTTTCATCATTCTTTAAAGTTCCGGGAATTTATCTATTATAGGCTTTCATTTATGACAGTATTTAACTGACCAAGAAGGACAATATTGAGCCAGATTTGAGGCAAAGTCTCATTCAATTCTCATATACTCCATCTCCTTACCCACAAAAATCCTTTATTCGTAATGTGCGCAATTTACAAGCCCCTATTTTTGTTTAAAGTGCAGTGCAAGTGACCCGAACGTCCCACACATAAAAACCAGTACTCAATTTGTACCCTTTAAAAAATGACCTAAAAAATATTAAAATCAGCACTGTTGACGTTATTGAAGGATAATCACATTTTTAAATGTAGTTAATAATTATCCGCAGATGCAAATGCACAAATTTGATACATCACTAATACATGCATAAATATAAGTATTTACCTGACTCCTTAGCTCTTGTAGTACATATATACATTCTAAATGCATGTTTTGGCTTGTGGTTTATGAAGATTGATGGTTGGATATCAATTATTCTAGTAATCAACTATACATGTAGTAGGCCTAATCATGTGTACAATGTACGTACAATGAATAGATATGCCATGTGATATCTAACATGACCTAATAATTATTTATTGTTTGATGCAATTAAAGCTTTAAAGACTAGTGGGGAAACAGGGCTGTTAGCTCAACTAGATTCCTTGTTATATTAGTAGCTTTTTTTTCCCCACACAAGAGATTACTTTTAATGACACCATAGATGACGTCATTCTCTATTTTCTGTCCTTTTTCCTCATGATTTATACATTTTTTCCTTCTCTTTGCTGAACTCACCTTATTACATCAGTTTAAAGGATTACATAGTTAGTTAGAGAACAATATTATTGATACCTACTCAACAATTAGTATTTGCTAAGCCAACATATTTAGTCAAATATTGATCACGTGGCCTTCGTTTCAACGTTTGACTAATAGCTTTAGATGGAATATCCAGAATGCTAAATATTCGTAGTTTTGGGAGTTAGTCCGAGTCTCTTTTTTTTTTTTTTTTTTTTGGTCAGTCTTAAATGATATTGCTAGAGACATTTGAAACAGTATTTCGATCGAGACTGCAGACTGATTTTCTCTCCTACCCAGTTGCAATATAAATTTTATATGATGTCATTATACGAATGTCGTAAATTAGGAAACCTACGTCAAGACGCCATCAAAAATTAATCTATAAAATCGGTTGAGAGCGAATTTTAAAAGAGACTAATTAGGATCGTTTTCTATGTGTTACTGATCTAAATTGAACTTGTTTAAAGGAACAAATTGGTTTAGTAAAAGGTAAGGCCGGTCTAGGATTTCCAAAACAAAACCCAGCACTAATTTTTAACTACCTACCTACCTAAAAAGTTTCCTTTCCTACTTGAATAAGAGCCCCTCTTATTCAATTATTATCCGTCATTTTGATTTTAATCCGATTTACTTTAATATTATTTACATAATGAACCTAGAAATTTGACTAAAAAGGTTTTTAGTACGATTAAACTACAATTTCTACCCATAAATTGTGTTTTGTTATATTTTGTAATTTAAAAATGGATTTTATTGCTGTTAAGAAGGTCCTAAGTCTTGTTGACCATGTGTGCAGGATCAGAGTCCTGCTGAAACTTGGTATTGAAGACGTCTTGAGAAACGGTGGACTTCTCATGGTAGAGCCACCTGTCATTTTGTCAGTTATACATCCGGTCCACGGTCCAGTTTTTACTCGCATCAGCGAGTTTGACAATTGTTGACCTTCTTCAAATCTCCATCTTTACTTATTGTCCCATCACATTCAAGCCGGACTCAATCAAAGGATGCACAAAAATACCTCTCAAATGGTACATTAAAATGACATATACATGCTCTGTTTATTGATGTGGATGCAGTTAAAGTCAGTCCGAATTTATCTGCAAGACCCTGTATATACATATAAGATTTTCGTACCTAAATATATATGTTACGTATAAGCCCGTCATATTTTCTAAGAGCGTTGATTGTATTTACATATTTACTCAAAGGAATTATAAAAATCCTTTTAATTCATATAAATTTATATAATACAAACTAAAAAAGATAATCTCTATCGTAGGCTACATAGATTGACATAGGACTGAACGCATAAAATGAAACAACTTTACCGGATATACCTTCTTTTATGTAGGTACATAAAAGAGTTGTTGTAACTAAAGGTGGGAGAGCTAGATAAAGGCTCAAAGTTTGTAGTTTTATTATATTTTTTAAAGGTGTGTGTACTATACACATAGAGAGTATTTGTTCTTATTTCTGTGTCTTCAAACAAACATGACTCATATTATTTTCTTTCTTAGTTACATACTTTATGAGCCCAGGTAGGTTTTACCTATTAATTGCTATTGAGAAGGGAGAGCTGAAAGGCAACTAGGACTACATGCATGGATTTTGTAAATTGATAAAATTGCAATCTTTATGACACTCTTAATAATTCATTTTTTACTATCGGCCTTTGAATGTCTTGAAATGAGGTCACAAATGGGAAGGGGGAGAGGGGCGTCCGCAGGATTATATGCGTGGCGATAACATAAAAACAACTTGTATCCGTTGATGTGAGTACTATAATTTATATTAATTCAAAAAAGTGATAAAACCCTTAGTAGCCGCGGTTTTTAAGGTTAACAGAACCTGATAAAAATCGGATATTTGGTAACACTGATCATAAAATATGCTGTGACTTCATCACGTGAAAATTATTATTGCAGAAGAGTGTTTTAGTATTCACGTTGCGAGAATAACTGAAATAAGAAAGAGATTAGTTTTTTGAGAGCATGCCTCACCAACTAAAAGTGATTATATCAAAATTCAATTTAAAGTTCAAATACTGCACGATCAAATGTACTAAACTTGTATATAATATGCTCATGTAAAAATTTAAACAAATATCAATCATATTAATAACTTGTTAGATAGTTTTTCAGTGGTTTAATATATTGTATTTGACTCTTTAAAAAATACTCTTTGGGTTTTCATTGAAGTAAAAAACTTATAATGCTGTTTTGTCTGTTTTATCAAAAAATCTCGGCTTGCTTTTATGTTATGACCACACATACATGTATTTTTTTTTTGGGGGGGGGGAGGTCTTGGTTTTTGGATTTTTTTTGAAAATTCACAAAAAAAAAAAATTGTGAAAAAATATAAAAAGGAAATTAAAAATATAAATTTTTGTGAAAAAATATAAAAAATGAAATTAAAAATATAAAATTGTTGTGAAAAAATATAAAAAATGAAATTAAAAATAAAATTTTTGTGAAAAATAAATAAAAATATAAAAAATGAAATTAAAAATATAAATTTTTGTGAAAAAATATAAAAAATGAAATTAAAAATATAAAATTTTTGTGAAAAAATATTAAACAAATAAAAGTTTTTGAAAAAATTTCCAAAATCTATAGTTATTCATAAAAAATTGATTTTTAAAAAAAAAAGTTTCATTATTTAAATTTTTGAAAAAAGTTTCGTTATTTAAATTTTTGAAAAAAATTTCATTATTTAAATTTTTGGAAAAAAATTTAATAAATCCATAGCTATTCACAGAAGATTACAATTTTTAAATTTTTTGCTCTGCTGTATAATATGCCCTT
The DNA here is from genome assembly GCF_016086655.4 of Lepeophtheirus salmonis. Taxonomy (NCBI): domain Eukaryota; kingdom Metazoa; phylum Arthropoda; class Copepoda; order Siphonostomatoida; family Caligidae; genus Lepeophtheirus; species Lepeophtheirus salmonis. The sequence continues at coordinate 32,911,233 of NC_052132.2, forward strand.
ATGAAGAAAATAAATTTACCTAATTTGGGAGAAGGGGCTACAGCCCTCCATGCCACTCCTTGCATACGCCCCTGGCTGTGCTAATGGTATCAACTAAGGAATACTCTTTACATCGAGCGTGCATCATTCCTTTTTTGACCAATTTATTGCTATTATGGGGTGAGTCAACACTCGTTTCAAAATACTTTTTCTACTTTTATAGGTCCTATAATAATAATCAATGATATCAAATACCAACTCTCCTTTAGTCCTTTCGTATTTTAATAATAAGATTTCTTACAAATATCCTTTCTAAGAAATCTTATGATAAATAATAAAACAAACATACGCGAGAAGCACATTTGAATTTCCTAGTAAAATGGACTCATCTACCTGCAAGCTAAATTATGTTGCAGCAAGAATCTTGCACAATTTATCTTGTATATTTTCAGCCATTTCATCTATTCTTCCTTCAACTGAGTTATTACTGAAATGTATATACTTCATAATTTGGTCTGATGACGTATGTTCAACTATGCCCAATTGTGAAACCCTTACCAGATCTGACAATCAGCAAAGAATTGTTGTAGGAAGCACGTAAACCATTAGTTGATTGTTGTGAAGGATCAAAACCATATTTCCAATAGTTTTTCGTGCCTTGAACTTTTCTCAAAGCAGCAAACAAAAAGGATTCATAACTCTAACGACTCTTGGTTTAAATAGTTAAATAAATAGAATATTACTCATGCAATAAATATTTTAATAGAGTTTTATAATTGCTGGTCTTTCTGTAAGTTCTGAGTTGAAGTTTTAGGGTATCAAATGTGGGTTTTAGTTTTCGGATCTTACTTTTCTGTAATTCCATGCGTTTAACAAAAGTATAAGTATTTATAATGAGTAGTAGTCTGTTTGTATTTGTGAGTAATAGTATACTGATTATAGGTAGGACAAAATATGAAGGCACCACAAAATAAAGGACATTAATACTTATTCAATGTTGCTACCTTGTAGTCACATTTAAAAAAAAAATTGTTGATCAATATGTTTGTTTTATGTAAAAATATGTAATCACTTTGATATTGACGTATGAGTCAATATCAAGAGGAGGAACGCTGAGTTTGAAGTATGTATGCCCATGTGAAGTTCAGAATTCATGAGACTCCTATCCACACCTTTGGTGTGCCTAATGCATAAAAGTATTAATAATGACTTCTTTGATTCGTGATATATTACATTCATATATATATATATATAGAATACAAATATTATAGTTGTCTATTCCGCTTCATGGCTTATGATATACTATGTTTGAGCACATAATTTATTCATTAAAAAGATGTGCATTGATATATGTGAGCAATATATTTTTGCCTCAATTCCTTTGTTTATTGCTTTCAAACTCCATTTTCATCTCCTTGATTCCTAGTATGTTTGTAAAGGATCAAAGTTGCTTCATGCCAAATATAGACTAGTATGCTCAACGTTATATATATATTATTATGTGGTGAAAAAAATAAAAGTCTTTGCCATATGATAATAGTGTATTATAGTATTCAACTCTATCATTGTTATATCTAGGAACAAATATTGATTTAGATTATTCATGCACCGATGTACCTACAGCGCTACACACTTTGATAAAGTTTTTATGATGAAAGGTGTAGGCTTTGGGCAAAGAACATCTTTTATCATCATTTCTACATAATGTTGTGTCAGTCCTTATGGATTCGGTCTAGTCCAGCCTTAGGACTGACTAATAGAACTGAAAAAAAAAAGCGGAGTGAAGTCATCAAGGACCGAACTTTATAAGTTATAGGACTGATATTAGGGGCGTCCGAAGGATTACCTATAAATATATGTATTTTTTTTTAAATAAAAAATTCCAAATATTCATAGCTATTCACAGAAAATGAAGCTTGTTAGGGCAAAAAAAAAATAATTTAAAAAAAAAAAAAAAAAAAAAAAAAAATTCATAGTTACGCAGACAAAAATTAAATTTTTTGGAAAAAATATGCAAATATTGAATTTTTGAAAAAAATATCTAAAATTTACAGATGTTTTCAAAAAAATAAATTTTTTAGAAAAATATTTCAAAAATTAAGTTTTGCAGAAAAAAAATTGAAAATTTATTGCTGCTCAAAGAAAATGTAACTTTTGAAAAAAATTTATTGCTGCTCAAAGAAAATGTAACTTTTGGGAAAAAATTTCAAATATTGAATTTTTGAAAAAAAAAAATTCATAAATCTACAGCTATTTACGAAAATATTTTTTTTTTGGAAAAAACCTCAAAACTTTTGATTTGAAATATTAAATTTTTTGGAAATAAATTACAAACATTATAAATTTAAATATTTAAGGAAAAGATTTCAAATTTTTTTGAAAAAAATATCCAAATAATGAATTTTTGAAAAAAATATCCAAATATTGAATTTTTGAAAAAAATATCAAAAATTTACAGCTGTTTACAAAAAATTAAATTTAGCAAAAAAAAATCGAAAATTTATTGCTACTCAAAGAAAATGTAACTTTTGGGGAAAAATTTCAAAAATTGAATTTCAAATATTGAATTTAAAAAAAAAAATTAATAAATCTACAGCTATTTAGGTAAAAAAATTTTTTGGAAAAAAACCTCAAAATTTTTAATTTGAAATATTAAATTTTTTGGAAAAAAATTGCAGACATTATAAATTAAAATTTTTAAGGAAAAGATTTCAAATTTTTTTTCCAAATATTGAATTTTTTGGAATAAAATTTCGAAAATATATAATTATTCACAAAAAATCAAATACTTTGGAAAGAAAAAATATATTTTTTTTGCCCATGTTGCCTAATTTGCAGAAATGGCAAAAAAAAAATTTAGTAAAAATTCCTTTTTTTAGGGTGAGCTACAGCCCCTCCAGCCCACCTTCTATACATGCAAACTAGCCAAACACACTTGCTAGCTTGGGTAGACTGATACATGGAACTCTTGATATATCGAATAAAGACAAGATTTTTCCTTTTCCCAAATGAGTCATTTGTTTTTTTATTATATTCAATAACATCATATCAGAGTTAAATAAAACCTGAATAACACTTAAGTGTTTAACACTTTCAAAATTTCTAAATAGAAATTTGAACAAAAATGGTGTTCTTCACATTTTTGTAGTACAAATTTTAATCTTAACAATTATTTTTGATAAATATTTTAATTTTTGAAACCTTGAATAGAAAAATACTTGATAAATACAACATCATTTTATCATTTTCTCTTATTTCGTATCTAATTTTTTCTTCCCATCAAAAAATTCACCTTGTTAAGTTAAATAAAAGGGTGAATCTGTGGAGATTGTATACTACGTGATGGAGTCTTATACAATGGTTCCAGACCACAAAAAAAAAAAAAAAAATCCCGCCGTAAAAACTACTAATATAAATATCGATCATGTGGTCTCCGTATTCATGGACGTTGGTTACAGTACCCAAAAGGACTTTTAAAAAAAAAAATTATTGTTTGAAATATTTGCCAAAAAACTAATTTTTGAATTTTTTCCCGTAAAATTTTTAAAAACCATACACCCAAAAATACAATCCTGGTTTTGCTAGTTTCTTTTAAAGTTTTAATTCAGATTAAAGCTTCAAAACAAAGTAGTGAAACGTGCATGTGGCCATGAGAAGAATCATGTTCCTTTTGATTTCTTAATACTACGCAAGTTGCCACATTTTATTATACCACATATGACGTCACTATATTATTTTTGTCATTTTTTCTCAAGGCGTATGCAACTTTATTATCTTGCCTTTGCAGTATTTACCAACCCTTCTTGGTAGTGCTGGGAGTCGGTAAATAAAATTCCTGACTCCGGCTTCGGTATTTTGAATATCACCAACACAACGTCTTTGACTCCAACACACAATTTTGGCTATATAAGTACTATTGAGGCATTTCAGTCTATAGACTATAAAGATACATTTAATTTATAGCTATAAGTAGTTATTAGTTATAATATGTAGTAAATAATTATACCATGTAAAAATCCTATATTTGGAATATAAGATATTTACCAAGATGAACATCAAATGAAATGGATCAAAATCTTTCCATTGCTAATACATTCATAAGTTTCTGAACATAATTTATGGACTCGTAACCAAGAAACAACAATACACACAACCTTTCACAGCAGCGTTGTGCTTTTCTCTGATGACATTAACTATTCACAAGACTAAGTAATGAACTAACATGTTTAGTGGCTATATTCTGTACAGCATAATAATTTAGACTATCAAGATTTTTGGGAATTGGGATTGTATAGACGTTAGAGCACGTTTGAAATTTGTAAAGTAAGCTTATAAATTATTTAACTTTCTAGTTTCATAAATTAATAGTACTCAATATATATAATTTATAACCATTAAGAGTAGAGTAGAAAAGGTAGAATTCATGAGGTTGCGTAGTTAGTTATGAGTAATATTCAACGATCCTAGCGGACAAAAAAAAAGCGTCACTAAGAACACCACCTGATATAAATATTGATGACATGGGCTTCATTCTACTACTTGGTTTATGGTTTTCGCTCATTGTAAGGCTGTGATATTCAATAAAGACAGCAGTATGATCTGTCATGGAACATTAAGACGCCATGGGCAATATTTCGCCACCTTCATCAGCAATATAACTTTCAGAGCTGTATTCCAGTCCCTCTATTCCGACTCCGTGTCCAAAAGTCGGATCCTAGTCATGAACCATTTTTCATGAACTCAGAGTCATTGTGAAACTAAATTGACTAATAAAATGTCGAGTGTAAATTGCGAGGAGAATGTGGAAACATCTCCCAGGATTCAACCGGGGTTCCCCCAGTATTATATGTATAATTGTATACTTTTGTGGATTCTACAATAAATGGAGGACGTTACGTTAAGTACATAATAATTTATGACTGGCTCAACTTTTCTGTATATAAAAAGGCATTCAGTTACCTTAAATAATATTGATGAGTAATTAAGAAGATGATAATACTTTATAAAGTTCGTGATCCTCTGTGCATGTTCTGTTCCTTGGTATATGTACATTGACCTACATAGACTTTTGTGACTCTGGAATTAGATTACATACTTTATAAGCAACCTTGAGATCGATCGAAAAATATGAGAGCTGTGGTATGAATTACAGTGTCAAATCTAATTTTTATCATAATGCATTTTCATACGCATCGTGTACCGGGTGGAAACTCAAAATGTACACAGTTTGCATAAACTATTCTTGAATCCTGTATATATTTTCCTAAAATTAGGTGCAGTAAAAGTAAATCCATTATTTCAAATGGATTTTTAGATTCAAAACATTGATTACATGACTGTCGGACTCGACGATTTCCATTATTTTATATTAATTTTCAATAATTGCCCTTGGATCTTTGACATCAAAATTACCGTAACGGAATATACGAAATCAAAATTGTCCATGATGTGCTGTTACAATATGAGGACCATAAAACTATGGGCAGTTTCAGTCGACTGGCTTCCCTGTTCGCATTGTTCGAAGAAAAACTGTCAAATATGGCAAATTTTCCGTTTGCTTTTGTCGATCTCTGACGGGACTGGAACAATAACAAAACTGTCGAAAAAGTTTTTTAGTACCTAATATTATCTTTGTAGCACCATCCAGCATAACCCATTGCACTTCTACAACACGAGATACTCATTACTAAAACCATCTATTGGACAATCAACGGATTTTCTTTTAGTTTTAAAATGTTACAAAAATATTATTTTATAAAATACTACTATGCGTATCAGCTATTTCTCTATTCAATTATACCACATGCGGTCAAATGAATTATCTAGAGATTTTGCATCAGGGTTATAGAGTGGTAGCCATTTGACGTCTCCTAGTAATTGATATTTTTAGCCCAAAATGATTAAGTGCTTCTTCGTTTCCTTCACCCATCCCTCCATTCTATGTTCCCATCCTAATTTTTTCTTCCTTTTTATATTATAAGCAGCTGTTCTGGACACTCCACTTGGCTTTGAAATCTACCATGTAGTGTGACCTCCAGGTATTATAGTAGTACATTGAGTCTTGTGTCCTACTCAGATCATCAGAAGATGGTATTCTTAGTTCAACAAAAAAATAATAATGTCTGATAACAGTGGTTATTTTTTGATAGATTCTATGAGGCACTATAATTTTAGAAATCAGAGTCTTACAACTAGAGATAGTACGGGTTATAGACCCGCATCCAAAGTACCCAGGTAGGGTATAAGTAAACTAATATTAACAAAAAAGAACCATGAACCAAACCGGCTTCAGGGACTCGAAATTTTTATTTTTTGGATCTTAAAATGCCTATAAAATATTGCTTAATAATTATAAACTACTTTTTCCACAGTTGGGAAACATTGTCTAACACCTTGACAAGAACCCATTCAAATCCAACCAATCACCGTTAAGAACATTAATTAGGAGAAATGAACCAGAAACATCAACAACTGATGACAAAATTAACTGTATATTTTGTGTTATTCAGGTAAAGCAGTTCCCCTAGTTTTTCCACACAGCATTACATCACTAACACAAAAATTTACACTGTATTTGGTTGTCAGCTGTCGATTTTTCTTCTTCTTTATCTATGATCAGTGTTCTTAATACTGATTGGTTGGATTCAAATTAGTTCTTATTAAGCTGTGAACAATTAACAACTGTTATTAAATAATAATTCCTTAGTTGGAAGAATTGGCTAACTACCAAGTAAATTTTGGGCCTTTTCTCTGTTTCCTTTGGGAAAAGAGGGTGGGAGATACAATCAAGGTGTCCAATGTTATTATAACAATAATTATGATAATAACTATGATATAATTTTTGTAATATTGGATTATTCATTCTTTTGGAATCAGTAAAAATGTAACCTTAATCCTAATTCTATTTTATTAAGGTCTGAACTTCAAGTAAAATAAATCGAGACAATGATTTGTCTAAATTTTGTAGTTTCATATCCGGAATTTATTCGAATATTTATGTCTAAAGATCCGATTGGATCCAGATCCAAGAAAATGAAGATTCGACCTATCTTTACTCACAGCCATAGAGTTGTTTTGTATCGTAAGTGTGCCAATCCTTAGTTTTCACTCCGTATATGAGTCATAATTTTGTATTATGTTTGTATATACAATGACATTTTCTTCAATGCTATACTTTCAAATTATAAGATATGCAAGACTATAATATTTGGAACATAGATTTAGAGGGATCCGAGTTAGGGTTTTATTCTCAATTACATCCCATGTTCAATTCAATTGAAGGTTACTACATTCTATGTGTACAAGCTTTTTATACTTTCTTTATATTATTCAATTCAAAACGTTTCAACTCTTCTTAATAAATATTATTTAACAGAATACAGCCTATTCAAGAGGAATCCTTTTTCATACGTATTTATTATGAATGATGAATTAATGTACTGCTTTACTTTTGTAAATATCAACAAGTATCCTTCAAAGAGATCCTCATAACATGTCCGGATAAAATCTATTTTAAGGATTCATAATCATCTTTTGTTACAATCTTGATCAGCTACTTATTTTATTCTAATGAATAGTGATGAAATATTTTATTTTTGTTAGAGGATCCCTCAAACAGGTTGAACATAAGGATCAAGAAAAGTGAGCTCTGATTAAAATCTAATCAGTTTCTTTTTATTCTCAAGAGTATTAAAGGGTTATATTATGTGCATCTTAACATACGAGGTGTGTTCAAAAAGTAAGGGGTTTTTGTATTTTTTAGGAAAAAATATAAATTTTTATTCATCAATATTTATGTTGTCTCATTCAAAGTAATCTCTCTCAGATACAATATACTTGCGCCGACTATTTATCCAATCATCGAAGCACTTTTTGGTATAGCCTTGAGCTCTTCTAAGCGAAGTAGTCTGTATCTCCTCAATCGTTGCAAATCTCCGACCTTTTTATAGGTCTCTTAAGTTTTGGATACAAGAAAAAGTCACTTGGGACGAGATCCGATTAATATGGCTGCTGAGGCATGATTGTGGTGTTGTTTTCGCTAAGATAGACTTTACTGCCACTCGTCTCATGCCCAAAACGTTTTAAAAAAATTATGGAACGATCCAACCGCTATGTCAATATTCTAAGCAAAGGTTTACAAAAACAATCTTATTCATTGCTGCTACGGTTTCAGTTTTTGTTGAAAATCGCCGAACACGCAAAGTAATTCTAACCTTTATGGCCTCTCACAAAAAAAAAAAAAAAAAAAAAAAACCTAAACATATTATGCAGCTGAAACAGTAAAACATGTTCGTGGAGTCTTTAATAGCACAAAAAAATCAATCATATTAATTGTACCTTGCCCGTGAAATTTGAAGTCACCTTATTTTACAAGACACTTTGTATGTAGGTACTTGAGGTTCTCATTGCCCCCGGGGTGGGAGGAGGGATAGTCTTTGAGAGGCGTCACGGTTAATATTTTTTATTTATTTAAAGCTGAGGGATCCAAAAAATATCGAGATCCCGTTATAAAGACAGAAAAATTTCCGTATTTGTTTTAATATATTTTGAAGCATAAGTAAATTTTTGGATAGTTTTACTTAGGGTTTAAATTCTAAGCATGGTTCAACGTACGGTTTTTGTTGTTGTTGGTAGTCTGAAGAGTGTTTCATTTTTATTTTTCTAAGCTGTTACCATTATTATCCCATTCTTGAGGAGATGATATAATATATAAAGTGGGTCCTATTTTTTGTTCTTTGTACTTCCGTTAGCAACTATAGAAAAAATTAAATAATAAGTGATGAAATAACTCATTTTTGTAGAGCTGAGGATTGTATAATTATGAAATATACTACCCAATCTGTAGTCTAAAAATCAACTCCGTATGTATATCTTATATATATTTCTTAGACTATTTTTGGTGTTCCAAAACGGAATCCAAAAGAATTTAACTGATCCCTCTTAAATTTGGCAAGTAGACGTATAAAATAACCAAGCATGTTCTTATTTTTTTTGGGGGTTCGGAGGTGTAATGTTCTACGAACACCACCAACAGACAGAAGCAACGGACCGGAGTAAAGTCAATAAGAACACCTTTGGATTGGGGGTACAATCATACACTAAAACATATATTCAATAAGGGATTATTACATTTAAAAGGATGTACATACTATATAACTATTAAAATATACCAACTCGTAAAACACAAGGTACATTACTATCTATTTAAAACAAATCCCTACGTCATGATCTAAAAGTAAATAAAAGACAATACATGACAGGAGGTCATTAAGAGGCTGTTTTTGATCGATATAAAACCTCCTCTCCTTTCCCTCTTTAACTTCTACTTCTCTCTCCTCTTTTTTCTTCTCTCTTTGTCTCTTTCTAAATCCCTTTCTTTGTCACTTTTCTTCTACCCTCATTCTTTGATTCTATTCCCTCTATTAAGCACTCCAACGCGGTGACCCTTCTCTAGTATAATTATAATAGTTAAATAAAGCTTATATTACGAGTTAGATGCTGGATTTACCAATAATTTCCTATAGGTGAAAAACCCTGATAAATTCCGAGATAATGAGAGCCTAAGGGCTAAACTCTAGTATCTACAAAGATGCCCCTCCCCCTTTTTTCCCCGTAATTCCATGTAGTGAGTTATTAAATTGAACGTTAAATACGTACATATTTAATGAAGAGTCACTTGGTTTACAGTTTTTAGGATTTATGCTTTGCTAATGATGCAGTAAATGTATCGATAATAAATAATGCTGATCGAAATACCAAAATATTTTAAATGATTCAACTTTACTACAACAACGATCATATACATTCCTAATACTTTTTTACCTCATACACACATTGTAATGTTAAATACATATATTATATTGATACCAGAGCATCATATATTTCAAGTTTGATACTTAGAAAAAACAAAATATGGAGTAAGAACAAATACAAAAAAGTCAAATGATTTCGAAACTGTTCAATATATGCACAAAAGTTCGGTGTTTTGAATATAATGTTTGTTTTTTTAAGCTGTATGAGATGTGGCATTGCATATGTCTAATATTTTTTATGTAAATAGAGTTATATCTCGAAACAATTTATATTTTAAAATTTAATTTTGGATTTTCTTTTCCAAAAAAAGAAATTTTTTGTGTACAGGGGTGAATTTCTGAATTTTTTTTGAACAGTTGTAGATTTGTGAAATTTTTTTTTCCAAAAAATTGAATATTTGAAATTCATTTACAAAAAATATATTTTTTTTGAATAGCTATGAATTTCTAAAATTTTGTACAAAAAAATTAATTTTTGTAAATAACTAGGAATTTTGAAATTTTTTTTCCAAAAAATTAATTTTCGTGAACAAAAATTTTTTTCCCAAAAAACTAATTTTTTCGTGAACAAATATGGACTTTTGAATTTTTTTTTCCCAAAAATTTATTTTTTGCGAACAAATATGGATTTTGAAACTTTTTTCCAAAAAATTTCATATATAAATTTATTTTTTCATTTTTTTCTTCCAAACTATTTAAATTTTTGAAATTTTTTGGGAATATATTTTTGTATAAAAAAATTACACGTATAAAATTACATATTATTTAATAATTATACAGCCCTCAGCACTACCAAAAAGTTGGCTTTTTCATTTATACTATTACAGTTTTTAATTGCGGAACCCTATAAACACTAGTAGATACTACCTTGAAAAGATTGTTATGTTTTGATCTATCTAATCAAATGCCTCATAATTCTTGCAAATAAAGGTTGGTTTTAATGCACTTTGTGTGTGCAATATTTTCATGACAGTGGGTAGGTGTTTTAATTCATGGGCTTGCTATTACAAATGTAGCTACTAGAAAATAGTTACACAAAGGATTCACTTACTTGACTAATAATTGAAATAGAACTCTACATGCAAAGACATTGTTAGTAAAAAAAAGCTTAATTCATGACTTGGCTCGAGTAAAAGTCCGGACTAGTAAAATGTCAAATTAGCTAAAACATCGAATATTCGGAAATTTCAAAAAAGGTTTTATGAATTTTTTTTCTAATTATTGTCTCCATTCGATTATTTGAAATATGAAATTTCAAATCCGTGTGTCAAACATATTATTATAGAAAGCCCAGTATTTGAATATTCTTTCTTTGATTAGCATCCCTTGACCTGATGAAAGTCAACCTTATAGGCTCAAACGTTACTCTGTCACAGAACCAATAGTCTAATTAGTTTTTTGAATCACATTTCTGTAACTTATTTTCTCGTAAAAAATGGGGAAAAGTAGCCCAGTGTAAGTTTTATGGCGAAGGTAAAGTTAATATTTTAAAATTAATCTAATTGAGGAATAAAAAAATAATGTTTTTTTTGTTTTTGATGATGAATTTTAGTAAACATCTTCATTTTTAATTTTATTAAAAATGAATCTCGAATTGTGTGTCCCACGAAAACCGGACATTTAAGGGTTTTTCGAAAAAGTCCAAGACAGGATATAAAAAAAGGACGTTTCGTCATCCTATCACGTGGACTCGACTTGACACGGACCAATGACAAAACAACATAAGAAGAAGTCACCCGACCCTCTCAGTTTTGTATGATTATTTGCAACCATGCTCAAATTCATGAGTAAATGAAGTGTGCCGAATTTCAGCACATAAGGACGCTATTTTTTCTTGTATTGTATTGGGAACACTTTATATACTCATGAATTTGAGCTTGGGTGCAAATAATAATACAAACCTGAGAGGGTCGAGAAACGACCGTTGTCATTGGGCCCATCTAGTGGTTGCATTTTGAACTACCATTTTTTGACGTCTGACAGCTGTAGTAACATTCTCATTGTGTCTAATATTTTGTAAAAGATCTCCGGTTTACGAAATGATTGAGTTTACGCTCGAAAAAAATTGGGAAATACTGAAGACTTACTTCCAAAATGGAGAGTCTTCAAACGAAACTGCAAGAAAATACGTAAGTCGAAATATAGCGCCTTCCAGGTAGTTTGTGGGTAAATTTGTGAAGCGTGTGCGCGAAACTGGTTCGTTAATGGATAACGCGTTCCCGTGTTCGTCCAGTGCGTTCAATCGAAAACATTGCTGCTGTTGCCGAAAGCGAAAAAACAAGCAAGGAGCTGCCGTTACGGTCAATGGGGAGCGCTATTTTCTGTGGAGAACCGTCAAGGATAAATGTTACACCAACCATCCAGAGACGATTGACGATTTAAAACACGAAATTGGAGTCGCCATTGCAGCTATTGAAGCTCATACAATCGAAAATGTATTGAAAAATTGGGTCGACAGAATGGGCTACTGTAAGGCCAGCTACGGCGGCCATATGAATAAAGTGGCGTTCCATTATTAACCGGAATGTTGAGGCTTTCAAATAAAAAAAAACCTTATTGAAAAATATCCATCCGTCTTTTTTTTATAGCAATATCAAAAAAAAAAAAAAAAGTTTCGCGTGCCACTCTTTACGATCATAAAAGTCGATATTATTTAGGTACGGCTTAGAGTACAATTAATTTTATAATGTATAAAATTGTTCAACCTTATGTATTCAATTTTAATGTTCTTTTAAAATTATTTTCTGTATATTCACTCTGACTTTTAACGGAAAAAAGTCAATATATTACATAACATAATGGATAACGACGACTGGGGGTGATCGGTGCATGCTGTCGTCATTTTGGGTGAGTCCGATCTATGCATTAATTAATTTCTGACTTAGACTTGAAGTCGAACTTAAATCATCTGGCAGAGCTGTAAAAGTTCAAGATGAAGACACTTTTTTATGAGAGTCAATTTGTAATCGAACTCGAAAAAAGAGTTCGGATTTTTACATGAATCTGAATCGGAGACTCGATCACTACGCATAGTCTTGAATCTTTTTTTTATGGACTAGGGCTTGACTCACAGCCATATTGATTCAGAATTGCAGTCATTTGGTTGTAGTAATGTAATACTTGCCTCATGACTTGAAACCCTCCAACAATTGTAGTCATATGGTGGAAGTACTCGTTCTGGACACGGAATTGAAGAAGTAGAGTTGAGTATAAAAGGACTTCAAACATGCTACTAGAATGAATCATTACTTTTTAAGGAACTGTATTCCGCGTGATACGAGGAATTGTTCTTTAATCCTTGATTTATTAAGGAGGAGGAAGGGGGTTCCTATCTAAATCTCTACATATAATGTCTAATAGTAAATAAAGAAAATAGTTTTCAATTACATGAATTTCTTATAATAAATAACAAAGCCATAGAATTCCTGAAGGGATGACTCATCATCAAAGCTTCTTGGTTATAATTATAAAGAAAAACCATTTACGATTTTTTATACGGAATAATATCTAACCCTTTGATGTTACATCATCCAGCCATCTATGAATTATGTAGGGCCTTTTTACCCGCGTCACAGATTACATAATAACTGAAAGTGACGACATGTTGGATACTTATGTATTCATACATAAAGTTGTCAAAAATACGATCTGCCAGTATGATAAAAAACCCCGAAAATTGATATGTTAACCCTGACAATTGGCATAATATTTAAGTGAAGAGCATCTTAGCTGTCATGACGTTTCATTAAATTAGTTGCAAGCTGTTATGAGATATAGGAAATGATCACAAATCCCACTTCAAAACTTGGAATGATATAGGGAGGACTTATATGGATGTGGATCCTCAATTCTAGTCTTAGTCCAAGAGAGACTTAGACATATAACTCCATAAAAATGCATCATAGTTACTCTCAGTATTTCCTGCACCAGTGACTACTTTATACTTTTTGTTCTCTCTTCAAGAATAATATAATAATGATAGTATCCTTTTTGGGGGGCTAGAAGTTAAGATAGGAAGATGTATGAAACAAATTCTTAATCTGTATCTAATAAATACATAGACATGAATTACTCCGTAGATGTTCCTCAATTCCACTGTGAGTCCAAAAACGTTTTACACCTATAATCCCAAACAAAGCATCAACGAGAATCTCCGTCATTCATAAGTATACCCACTTAATACTTAGGTGTTCCCTACCCCAAGAATGAAGACATTTTTAGAAAATAAAAACCACTATTCTAGGTTGCAACTAAAAAAAGTCTAGCACTCCTTTTAGGCCATTTTTTTTTATAATTCTATTAATATATAGAGCACACAAGCTATCTGTACCCAATTTTTTTTTTTTTTCATTTAAAAAAATTAAACCAAAATCTGAAAGCTTGATGGATTATGATTTATTTTATTCAATAAAATCACCTCCAGCCTCAATTACAGTCTCTATACGAGGTCGAAAACGCAAGCAGGTATTTTGCCATTTGATCCCTTGGTAAATCCTGGAATTTCTTCTTAATCCTAATTATTAGTTCGTTTTTGGTGTTACAGGAAGTTCAGTTGATTTGTCGTTCAATCGTTCCCTACAAAAAAATTCCATCAGATTCAGATCACCCAAGTTTTGAGGCCAAAAGTACGGCGAAAAGAAGTCGCCAAAATTGTATGGGAGCCGTTTGATACCTTTTATCCGGGTTTGGCAGGGAGCCAAGTCATCTTTAGAGGCCTCCAATTCCCTCCTAAACTAGCAAACGAAGTTCTCATGGAGTCTAAGAGCAATGGTTATGTTCCTAATATTCGGGAAAACCAATTTGTCAATTATTTTTTATGTGCAAGTTTGAACAAGCTATCTAACAAAAACAATATTAGCTGCCTAAGTTCCTGTTTTGCCAAAGAAAACGTGTGCCAAAGTGGTGCAATGGATACTTTGCGTACTCTGTAGTTATTAAACTAAATTGATAAATTATCATACAAAATCTGAAGGAAACTTTATCTAATTGTTTCTAAGAAATGGCAAAAAAAAAAATCAACATAGTATTCAACTTGATGTCAAAGAAAACCCGTAATTTTGAAATATGATCAAACATATATCTGGGGGGTTTAGGAAACAATAAATATAATATATATTGTTAATTGATTATAATGGCTTCAGTCTTTATGTCTGTTGTTTCAGAGCATTTGCAAATGACGTCAGAGCTGTTCATTTTAGAATAAAAACATTTCTTTTATTAAGATAAAAGAAAAGGGTAAACTACTGCCTTGTATTTGGATTGCAAAAATGAGACTAACAAATAAAAGGCCTTACACTTTGACTCTCTCTTAAAATATAACTTTTTAATATCTAGATTTATCTAAAATATCAGACCCTAATATTTGGTTAAGATTTGCTATTAATCATTGTACATTCTTATTAATGTAGTTTATACAATACTATTAATAACTATTACTTTTGCAAAATTCAAGTATTTGTATCCAAATATCCTAATTGAATCGATACAAAAGATTATTAATTGTACAAATCTAGGCATTTCATAGGTTTTTTTTAGTAGATATTACTTTGATTCAATTCAAATATCCATTCATTTCCTTGGGATCAAGTAGTATTCAAGTATTTTATATAGAAAAAATATCAATTATGATGCAAAATTATCACGGCAAATAAAATGCTAAATAATAAAGGGTTGTTTATTTGGTTGTCTCTTTAACAGGCTCCCAAAATCTTTGCTATCTCTGGGGTTTGTGTGTTAACTAATGACAAGGTATTATAATATCTTGTCATATCATACAAATACAGCAAAATAAAATAAAGATTTTATATTCATATAGGGGCGTCCGCAGGATAATACTTTGGGACAGCTAGCTTTTTAAAAGACTTTTTAAACAAATCAAAAATTAATATAATTTTTTTTTTGCAAAAATCCATAGTCATTCACAAAAATTTGAAAAATTAAATTTGTACGCATAACATTTAAAATTTTTATGTTTTTTTTCAAATATTACATTTTCTCAAAATATAATTCAGATATAAAAATTTTAACATAAAAAAAAATTCAACAACTCATAGCTATACGCAAAAAATTAAAAATTCACTTATATCTAGTATTAACTCTATTGGGAAATATTTGAAAAATTCTTAGCTATTAACAGAAAATTAAATTTTTTGGAAATTTAGACATAGGGGTGAGGCTACGATCTCTCCACCCACCTTTTGCGGACGCTTTTCTCATAAAAAGCTTATTTTTTTATGCCTCTTGCAACATGGTAGTCCCCCAAAATGAAACACTCTATGTAAACCTACATTAATTACTTCTTTCTTAGATTTTTGAATAATGCATCATGAAGTGATTCACATTCTGAACAAAGGTATGCAGTAACGAGCTCCTTTGACTTGCAAAGTTCAAGGATATGCACAAAAACCACGTTTTTCAATTGATGATGAATTATTAGTTACATTTGATAATAATGGTTTTTTGAATGACTCGGCAGAAAAAGTTTTTCTTGCAAAAAGATTCATTCAAAAAAATATATTTACAATATATATATATATTTAATTCCATAAGACTTAATGAATTGACGCCTACACAAAAATGAGTTTTGGGTAAAAAAAAAAATACAACGCAAACGACTATAGTTTGCTTCATGAATATATTTAGGTTAAATAAATCCAGGGGTGCAATCTAACTGGATAATGTTATTGGATTCAAGTACACTCGAACTCGTAAAAAACTCGACTTAATTAGAAACGAAAATTGTCTGGAAATTAATCGTACTTGCCCGAAATATGTATCTATGTATAATTTTAGAAAATTTGACCTTGTTTGAAATCGAATTATAATCAAAATTAATAAAATTTGAGTAATTATTATTTAAAATTCGTAAAATTACTACTAAAATAAAAAGTAAAAACTGTTAGCATACCATTGTCTGATTTTTTTTGATTGGATAATTTTGCAAAGGACATTTGCCCGGAAAATGAATGTACAGATGTATTATTCATTTGCTATACAAAGTCTGATCAAAAACAAGGGTTATTTTCTAATTCTGAAATCAATTCTAAAATTTATAGTCATGTCTAGAACGTTTGCTTTGTTAGATTGTTTTTGACTGAATAAAAAGTTTGACGTCTTTTAGTATGCTCCGCAATTTTCTACTATTGAACAAAAAAAGTTATATAGAAAAAAATCAATTCAGGGAAAAATTCTTAAATAACTTTTAAAAGATTGTTTATTCATTACAATTTAAGAATTTTTACCTAAACTGATTTTTTATTTTTGGATGGTAGAAAATTATGGAGCTCACACAAAGAATGTCTAACCTTGTTATCTGTCAAAAACAAACTAATTATGCAAAATGGCTGATATTGTCAACATATGTTCACCAACAGAATAAAGAAATAAATTTGAGAATCAAATCAGAATTGAATTTGAAATGAAAAAAACAACAAAACACCAGTTCATTTTTTTATCAGAGATGTATATTTCAAATTAGTAAATTAATAGTAATGTAGTAAATATTAATGGTTAATATTAATTTTTGCAGAATAATATTTATTGTTGTAATTATATTCATTAATAATCATTATATAAACACAACAGAGTAGGATGTAGTTTGAATTTGATTGCTGCCAAATTCTACTTTTTGAGTAGGTGGGAGGGAAAAGAAGTTATCTATCAAGGATTATCTTCTTTTATTTTTTTAAACCCCTTAGACTATAATGTCCTATAATCTTGAGCAAGATCTAGTTTCAGCGGAAAAGTTAAATAATGTGGACATCATAGTTCTACCACCTTACAGTTTTATTACATAAGTATTACACGAAAAAATTGTTTATTAAATTTCGAAATAAATTGCCCAATATTTTTTTTTCTTTTAGTAAAATTAACATGATCCCTTAAAAGTTGTTGTTGCAATTTCGAAATAAACTTGTCCTTAAAATTGTTCATACCTGTGGTAATTTTTGTGATGGAACTAATACATTTTTGACAAATTTTTTTATGGATTATATGTGACCAAAAAGTGAATGACTGACAACTATACAAAATCCTAGGAACTTTTGATTTCATTGGTATTTTATTGATGGCCAACTAAAAAATACCATATTCATAATTACTGATACTCTACCCCCCCCCCTCCCCCATATGTTTTAGTAGTCAATAGCATTGCTATATTGTAGTTTTATGACTGCCTATAGACTACTTTTGTACAATTTCACAAGCTGCCTGCATGTGTCCACTTGAATATTGGGCCACTCTTCCTTGGCAAAGGCCTCAAGCTGGGTTAGCTTGGTCGGTTTCATAGACATAACTCGTTTCTTCAAGTCTCGCCACAAGTTCTCGATAGGATTAAAGTCTGGACTTTGACTCGGCCATTCTATAATGTTGATATTATTATCCTTGAAACATTTATTCACTACGTTGGTATTGTGTTTTGGATCATTATATTGCTGGTATCACCAGTCGTGGGAAAACTAGAGTATCTCAGCAGGCTCCTTCAAGTTTTCATCGAGTTTCTTAATGTAATCCTTCTTCTTCATGATTCCTTGGACCTTGAAGAGGTTCCCTATGCCGCTGGAAGAGAAGCTTCCCCATAGTATTATACTACCATCACCATGCTTCATGTTGGGGACAGTGTTCGGCGGCTTCTAAACTTCTCCTTTCTTCCTCCAGACATACTGAGCATCCATATGATCAAATTGCTCTAACTTTGTCTCATCATACCACAAGAGGGTTGATCAAAAGCTAGGGTCTTGCTTTATATAATCTCTAGCAAATGCCTGGCGAGAATTTGCAGGTTTTTTTCTGAGCAGCGGGGTCTTCAATGGCCGATGTCCATGGATACCTCCTCTGTGTCTGACTCGCTCGATGGTGGACCAGGACACTTTCGTCCCTGCCTGGCAAAGCGTTTCCATTAGAGTCTTATTTGTTGTCTGTGGGTTCTGGCTGGCCTCTGGACATAATTTTTTGGCAAGTGTGCTGAGGTTTTAATAGTGTTGAACCTCTTGATGGTCTTGACTGTGGACTGAATGGACTGACCAACATGACCAAAAATTGAGTGTGACGAGACGACTATCACACTATTTATACTCTTCTAGAAATATGATATTTATTTTATTAAGATATCTTGAAATAATTTTAAGACAAAGATCAACACGTTAAACAAATTTTCATTGACATTATGTTCACGGTATGAATAATTTTGAAGATTGTATTTTTTGGTTATCCATCTATAAAATACCCGTTAAATTAAAAGTTCCTTGAATTGTGTATTGATGCCATTTTTTCACTTGTTGATATATATAATTTATAAACAAACTTGACAAAAATTCATTCATTTCATCAGAGAAATGAAAAATCACAAAAATAAACAGGGGTATGAATAATTTTGAGGCCAATTGTATAATGCCGAATTCAGTCAATTTTTTATTTATTTAAATGTACAAAAAAAAAAAAAAAAAAAAAAATCCAATCATTTCTTAAAGGAACACATCATACAATATGTATACTGGATGGGGAACTTCAATCCGCAAAACTTCAAGATTATGTATATTACAATTTATTTCCCATAGATTTATTCAGCAATTCACAAATCTTTTGCTATAACATGCAGGGGTTCATAGGGGTAAATATGTACCATTATTATGATTCAAAAAACAAAACTTTACTGATTTATTTTGGAAAAAGGAAGTTATGTGGTCTCACCTCGTATAATGTCACAAAGCCTACAAGGGGAGGAGTCAGAAAAGAGAAAAGTCTGACAATTTTTGTACTTGGCGCCATTCGAAGCAGCTGACAAAAGGCTACAATTTGATGTTTGTTTTGTTTTTGTCCGAGCAATAAGAAAAATTGCAGAGGGTGTATGATCTCCTCCGCGCAAAAGTCAACAATTGGACACTGTTCTGGAAAATAGAAATGATCGCTTCTTTCCTGAATCAATAGCTGTGGTCCAGGGAACCTTTAGGACCAAATATCTAGCAAGATGCTTCCCTACTTCTTCGTGGCCAAGGAAAAAGTCAACACTGATGTCTACTATAAGTTCCTGGAGTAAGATGTCTTGCTATGGTTGATGAGCACATTCCCCTAAGACAATTAGGTCTTTACACAATACGGCGCCCCGGCAAGCACACCCAAAAAGGTATAGCATTTCTGCAGGGAGAATATGGCTGCCTTCCAGCTGTTGCTGTTTAAAGTGTCTTGGAGAGTAAGACGAACAACACTTCTAAGCCAACTGTAGATACCCTGAATGCCGAGATCACGGAGGAGTGGAAAAACTGGTCCATGGACTTCATCTAGGCTACTTCTGTTCGTTCCCATATTGAAGCCAGAATGAAGGAAGACATATTTGAATAAAAAGTGTAGATAATTGTTAAATTGCCAAATTTTGAGACAAAAATTACAATAAACATGGGACAAAATTAATATATGTAGACGTGAAAATGGCTTTTCAAATTTTTTAATTTTTGAGTCTTCACTCCGTATGGTTGTAGTCAAATTTGGAAATTGAATCGCAGTATCGAAAATACTCTGTCAAATGAAAAAAAAAATATATATGTATATAAATAAAAACGTAATGACAAACGTTTTTTTTTTTTGAAAACATTTCGAATAAGTTTGGCGTATAAATTGTGAAAAATAATGCCATCAAATATTGTATGTGTTAAATAAAAGTCTTTAAGAAAATTGAATAACCTCTCTTCCAAAGAACTAAAGAATTAATCACTGCCCTGATTGAAGCACTCTGTATCTCAACAATTTTAATGCTACAAGCTCCTAAAATAAACTCTTCATTTGGTAAGATTATCGCCATATCAGAATTACTATCAACATAATATTTTTTCGTATTAATTTCATATTATCTTCACACTCTTATCAAGTCATAAATCCTTTATAAGATTAAGTGCAATTTAATTCGCGATCTACATACTTTTTACTGGGTAACTTATAAAAGAAAATGTAAGAAACGTAATATGTATATCTCTACGATATCATGTACGTACTTTTATACATGTATATCAGGGCGTCTACAAGGATCTTTGTTTTTCTTGGGGAGAGGGCTTGCTTTTTGGAATTTCTTGAAGAAAAAAAAATCCAAAAATTAAATTTTTGGGCAAAAATTGTTAAAAATCCATAGCTATTTTTCATAAATTATTTTTTTTGGAAAAGGTTTACAGCTGTTTACAAAAAATAAAATTGGAAAAAAAAAAGTATAAAAAAAAATGAAAAATCAATTTTGGGTTCAAAAATTTTTTTAAACCCCATAACGGTCAAAAAAAATAATTTTTTGCTAGTAAAATGCAAGTCAAATTAATGAAATTTTCTAATTGTCTCAGTGTGTTTCTTTTACTACTCAAAAATAATTAAACTATTATACTGCTTCCTTAAAAACATGTAATATCTATCAAAAAACATTAGATAAGATACCATTTTTTTACAAAAAGAGGCAGTATAGATAGTCATTCAAATAAATACCTTTGATCTATTTTGCTCATTTAAAGTTAAAGTAGATGTTTTAAACAACCAAAGAACAAGAAGAATGTTACAGAATCATAATATGGTTATGTAGTTATTGTAGCAATATTTTTGAACCAGTTCCCATATCAAAATTTATACCATTATTACGATAATTTTCCCTACTTTTTCGACTAATGGAGCAACACAGCTCAGTGAACTACGTGCTCAGGAGATATTGGTAATTGGAATTACTCACATAGAGGACGCTGTAAAAAAAATATATTTCTGAACAAAACTATATAATGCCACACCACCTCATGGATAACATTTTTAAAAGTTTGGTCTTATGCTATAGAGGGATTATTAAAACAAATCAATTCACCACAAGCACTTACAAACCCGCATGTAGCATGTTTTGTTGCAGACGTGAGGAGGGAGGTAGATAAATTTGATAGTTTGATGACTTTTTTGTAAAGAAAAACTATTTTTTACTGGAATGAAACATATTGAGATTAGTATCAGATTCTATTCAAACTAATCTGTAATACCCTAAAGGAGATTGAGGGTATATTAACTTGACTCTTTGGTGATGGAACATCCTGAGTCAAATTGGAAAACAAATTTTACTTCCAAAGAATTTTATGAATCATTTTATGAAATTCATAGCTACAAAAGTGTTACTAAAATTTCTTGAATTCAAAAACAATTGCCAAAGTACCATCTACTACGTTTATGGTATTTAACAGACTTGCTTTATGTATAAATCAATATTGGAATAGTTATTCTAAAATTTATATCGCTATAACCTATAAGTGGTGCAACCACTTTTAATTAAATCTAATCTATATGACATATAAAACTCTAAATGGCTGCCTATGTGGAAACGAAGAAGCTTTAATTTATAGTAGTAAGGTTAATATTTACTCTAAATTGATTAAAAAATGATTTGAATTAATTGAATATGGTCAGTATTCAAGTTGTGACACATTTTAAGATCGGGAGTCCATTAAATAGATAAATCTGACAAAACTAAAAAAATGAGGACATATGGAATATCCATAGGCATCCGCAAAAGATGGGAAGGACGGGTTGTATACCCCCTCCCAAATTAAGGTATTTTTCCTTTTTACTAGAAAATTTAATATTTCAATTTAATTTTTCGAAAAATTATATATATTTAAAATTTAATTTAACGTTTCAAATTTCTTTCCAAAAAAATTAATTTTTGTGAATAGATATAAATTTTTGAAATAAAAAAAATTTTTTTTTTGAGTACATATGAACTTTTGAAATTTATTTCCAAAATATTAATTTGGTTTGTATGGCCGTGAATTTTTTTTCCAAAAAATTTCATATTTAAATTAATTTTTTTTTAAATGAAAATACCAAAAACCAAGCCCTCCGGAAGTATAATCCTTTGGGCACCTCTGGTATCATATATATTTTTGTGCAATATTTAATGGGGAATCGCACACCAAGAGACGCTTAATCTTTTTATCTGTCAAAAACAAATTAAAGATAGAGGCAGGGGTTAAAAATAATGGTTTCTTTTTTATCAAGATAGTATATCTGTCGGCTGCAATTATAAAAATGCGCTTTCATTAACGCATACCCTCATCCGGTAAGTACCACAACATCGTGTACCTAGGTACATAAGTCTGTCAATAACAAAAACAACAACTTAACCTCAATCAATGTTCATTCTCATTAATTCCCTCCAGATTATAAGAGGATTATCCCAGTCAAAGAATAATATCTGCTGACTTATGACTATTAGAAGCAAACTAATTGAACTCATAAATAGAAACCCCAAGGAATTCCGAGCGTTTCCATGTATTTTCATTTAAGCTATATTGGATGTTATTTGAATTAGGTAAGAGGGGGTGAAAGGGGAATTCATTTATATATAATGAAAAGAGGTCAGAATTTAATTTACGATAGCATCTTGACACTTTCAAAAGACCACAAAGAATGTATTTATGTATATTAGACTGTCCCAGGTGTGTTCTAATATTTGTTTCCCGCGTAGAAAGACATTTTAAGCTGAGGACAATTAAAAAACTTATTTACAATTTTTGGCATAATAAAGGGCATTTTAATGCGGGAAACAATTGGATTTTTCGACCCCACCTTGCCCATTTTTAAGACATTTGTATCGTCCCAAATATGAGTCAAAAATAGTGTATATATGTTTGTATTTGATTTATTAGTAGGAAATATTATACACCGTTTTCTTAACCCTTCGTTAGTGAAATGGGACATGATACACCCCAAAATGTATAAAATACATCTTATTCCTTAAAATATAAATTTTAAGTGCCAATACTTTTCAGTATATTCTTATTACATTAAATCTGAGTAAATACAGTTACTTATTTATCTTGATAATGCCTGTTTTTAGGATTTATTCACATTTTTAGTCGTTTTTATCGAGGTTTAGTGATACGCATGAATCGCATAAATACTCTTTTTTTCTTTCATTTTTTTACCCAGTTTACTAACTGCGTTACAAAAGTATATTCATTAACAACAGAGGGGTGATACTTAAATTATATAAGATGTGCAAAATGATTTGTGGATTCTTGGGTTTTATCAAAGATAATATTCCACCATTTTGTTCAACGACTAGCACTTAAACTAGGGGTAAGTTTTGCAATATAAAGTTGTTGTTTTTTTGTGACGTAACAATTTGGATGTTGTTCATTTTAAGGCTTAAAAAACAAGTTTCATATCAGTCAAAACTCTTTTTTCATTCATATTATGGAAAACAATGATCCATTGGCTGTCAAAATGGGACAAACAAATAGAAGGACTTCAACTTTACTGTCTATAAGCATTTTATCGCTTAATTACCATTATTTTATTATATGTCAGACCCTTAAATGGTCTAAAAGTATGACATTAGATCCTGATACAATCTGATTTCCGTGTTTTAGATCAAATTAACTATTATAAAAGAAAGAATATGTAAGATATTTTTCTCTAATGGTCTTATTTTTCTCATCTCTAATCAATAAAAAAAGAGTTGTACAAGTCGAACAATTTACACTATTACTTTAATTTATTTCAAATATCATTTGCATCAATATAATTGTTTATACTTAAAAAAAAAAGCCATTTGATAAAGTTAACACAAGATTTATTAAAAATTTGTTCATTTTATTTAGTAGAAATATCAAGTTTCAGCCTCCAGGATGGCGATCTTCAACTATGATGAAATTTATGAAGTCAATGAAAATGCTGTGCTACATCTCTGTATTATCAAATATGGGGCTATATGTGGCTTACAAATGGCCAATATAGTCTCAAAAATCCCATTTTTATACAAATTAAGTTGGTCTGTACGGTATCAAAATTGTAACAAGAAGTCTCAAACTTTCCCAATGTAAGTTTTTGAATTATCCCCAGCGGAAAAGTTATTTGTACGAGGTGAAAAAAATATTAGCCCGGCAAAGGCACAGTCTAATATACATACATATACGAGAATATACTATCAATGCTATTCATCAGTTGGTAATTACATGCTGTATGTGGTAGTCGTTGTATTATAAATGTAACTTAATCTGATCGTATGACATTATTATTCTTTTGCAAAAGTTAATTGACAAAATTTAATTTTTATTTATAATACTCTTTAGGCCTGATAAGTCTGCTATATACCTACTTGTATTTGTGGGATTGAGTAGGTGGTTATTTTGTAGAGTTAGTAGTAGTATAAAATGTAGTCTTCATCCCTATATAAAATATACATGTACTAGGGTATACTGGGAAATATTGCAACATACCCTTTTTCCTGTATTCAAAAAGACTTAAAAGGCATAAAATGTACATTACAAAGGACAAAAATAATCTAATTTTTCTTCAACTATTCTTTGAGATATTGGACAAAAAACTGTTTATCAGGAACTTTTTTTTTTTTTTTTTTGTATTAAGGGATTCAATTATTCATTATTTTTCTTGTAGCTAATATAATTTCAAGTATACATATGTTCGTATTATATTGCATTTTAATGAAAAAAGGAATATTTTTGGCAAATGTGCAATGTTCTTAGTAAATAATCTCATATATGTTATTAAGCTTAATAAATCATCAACATTTTTATAATAAAATCCAAGGACGGACAGTTAAGTACCTGTTCCAATGACCGACAGTCCAAAAGTACCCGTTCTATGGCCTGTATCGTACCCAATAAACAAGGACCACCACAAAATTAATTGCAAGAAATGCAACAATTTTCCCCTCATTTCTGAATCTTCTTTATTATTTTACTAGCCAAAGTTTCCTTTACCTGGAGTAAGTAGCTTCGACTAAAAAAAAAAAAATTAATAATATAGAAGATAATTCCCCAAGAAATGGTCAGTGCTGCTACCCGTTTTCCATGAGCACACTCAATACTTAGATGTGCTCTCCTTAAGAACGAAAGAAAAATAATAAGGGTTTGAGGAATCAAATTTAAAATGATGTGATGAACTAAGGAGTACTTTAGTCTCTATAGCGCTCACTGGCTGTGCCTCACCCACACACGCTCGTTGCTAAATCTCTTTACACTTCACATTCATTATTTGATATTTGAACATCACTCTTCTTTTCTTTTTTATTATAAGTTCGTGTTAAATGGACTTGTTTTCTGACAATCATGCAATCAGACAGACAGACAGACAAATACATAAAAATTGTTATAATAATATAGACACTCTATATCTAACATAGTATTTATTAGATATAACATGGCCAAGAATATTGATTCTTTAAAGGATACTCTTTTTTATTATGAAGTTGTATATCTTCAAACATTTGTCAGTCTGATGATGGATGAAGTATTTATTAGATTTTTAGATGAAGGGTTTATTTTTGCTCATTTGGTTGTCTTTCAAATATACATTTTCTTCAATTAAGAAATAATTAAAATATATTTTAAATCTGGGAACATGTACAAACAAACTATACTTCATGTTTTTTTAAATTTTATTTTGATCTTTTAAAGTGATACATAACATATCTAGACAGTCGTGAAGATGTGTGAAAAAATATATTTTTTTAAACACTCAAAAAAAACAAATTTTGGGTCATAAAAGTCCTTTTTATATTTCTCAGGAGAAAAACACTCAGGAACACAGCATCTCAATCAAAAGGGGTTTGTTGAAATTTGTTGACTAGTATAATCTAAAGCTTTAAAACAAGGTAACGAAATGCGCCTGTTTACTCTAATAGATTTCTTGTCATAATAATATTTTCTTTCCCACGTAAGATGACGTCATTTTGTCGTTTTTTGCCATATTCCCGTATGCCATATTCAACCATTTCTTTCCTTCGCAGAATTTACCTTGTTAGTTCAGTGAAAAGGGTTCATTCATGTAGGCTGATGCTTAGCTACAGAGTGGAGACTCAAAACTTGCACTATCATTTAATTTCAATTTTATCTCCGTTATTTTTAATTTCAAGCCTTTATGACGCAACCAAATGATAGTTGAAGCAAAAAGAAACAAGTTTTGTTGTCATCACATGCCTTTAAATGTAAAAATAATTGAGCATTTCAAAAAAGACTACACATATGCTATCTCCTCCACGCCGGTGTCAGTCCTGAGATGGCTACAGAGACAACTGCCTTCTATATCTAGACTGCCTACAACATCTCAAAGTATATTACAGACCCAAGCCAAGAATAATCAAAACATCTGCAGCAACAATATGGCTGCTGACTTCTGTTCTGCCTCCAATTTGCCCTCTTACAACCCTGCACTTTGCAGTTATTGACATCTTGAAGAAGGATGTCTGCCGTAGCTCTCATCCAAATGTTGGATTCGCTCCAAACTTCCCTCATAACAGCCTCGTACACCAAGGACACGGCCTTCATTGTCAAGAGCTGCCAGTCGGTTCGCAGGCATGTTGAGCCTGTTATTACTTTTGAAGGAGGACATATCACAAATAGGGCTTGTGTTATCTTTTCTTGATTCCATAAGAAACACGTTTTTATAATTTAGTCACGCATTTAGAAGTTAAAAGTCAACACCACTCTGTATAGAGTAATGTTCAACACTCCTTGCGGAATAAAAAGTGTATTACTAAAAAACTCTACTTTGTCAACATATTGTTCACGTGGTCTTCGTTTCGCCACTTTGTTTATAGCTTTGGTGTAGTCTATAGATTATTTCAACCCCCTTCCCCCTCTTGCTCCAACTGTCCCTTGTCTCCCCTAGTCTTCTTCTTTGTCTCCATCCCTAGATAAAACATATAGTAAGTTTCTTTTGTGAACGCATATCTGTCCTAACTTTATAACTATATTTTCTAACAAGATAAAAAAAAAGAAAGAAAAAATACAGTCTCTAGCCTACATACACATAGCACAATAAATGGAGACAATGAAAAACGGAGGGGGAATTGGAGTTGTACATACTATACAATCTACCACTGAAAAAAGAGATAAAAACATCAGAAAATCTTGTAATTTATTAAGTTTTTACTTTTACATATACATATAATGTACATCACCACTCTTTATGAGCAGACAAATCCTTTTCAAAGAATATTAGGAATTCCGATCCATTCCTCCTTCATATACTAGCTGCATTGTGTGGAGATACTAGGCATCGACAAACAAGCTGACAAACTTTGATTTGATAATATGGATATGTACTTCCCTTTTCTTTTCTTTGAAATATTTCTCGCTTTAGTTGCACACGCTCGTTGCTACATAATTATTTATTGGAGCAAATAGTCAAGCTTTTATAATATTATGAGCGACACTCAAAGTTAAGCATGACATATTGACAAACAGATAAACATAAAGACAATCTCTGCATTATGCATTCATATTTGAGGATCCCTTATATAGGGAACATTGAACAAAATTAGAATTGTAAATGATATGATCTGTCGCTATAGAAAAACAACAGCTCAATATCATGGTAAATTTGACATTTTAAAGAATATGTTGATGGAGTGCAGTGTAGGTATCATGGCTTCCTATTAGATTAGCCCCAAGGAACTATGAGAGGAAGAAAATAAAGAAAATTTCGTATCCAGGACGGAATGCATCTGATGTCGATTATCGATTATTGTGTTACTCTACGGAACAACCGGGGTGCAAACCTAGGCACATTGAGTTCAAGAGAATAATTTCCATGTTCCGTTCTATAGAATGAAAGAATTATGATAACAGCTCTGAAAAAAAAGTATGTTCAGCCAAAAAATCTCATATTCGTCTGATGTCATATTTTTTTACAACTCTAAACATACATGGAGCGCATACTATTTTTTCATTTTTTGACTAACTTAAGGGTACTTTTTTCTTTTAATCCCATGTGTTGAATATTTAGGGAATCGTGTAATGAATGTTTTCAGGATTTGTAGCGTAGTTATCGTCTATTTTTTTTAATAAAGCAAATCTATATTATTCAAGCAAAGTTGATCTGTTTCTAGACGCCTAATAACTCTGATCAATGTCGGTTACTACCACTAATATATAATAAGGATGGAAACTCGACGTCATAAAGAACCAAACTTGAATACCCTAAGCAATTTTCTGTTTTTTTACTATATTATACATATACTGGGTGCGGTGAAAAAATCTTTACACTCCGTTTTTGCTACATGAATCATGGTTTTTGTGAATGTGGTAAAATTGTGCCAGTCAACTACTAAAAATAAGAATAAAATGAAATTAAAAAAATAATTAGATCTTCCTAAGTGTCTTAGCAGCCGAGATAATTACGTCTGAACGTGACCAACGAATTTTGTTATGCACACTTTTGGGCGCTGGCAAGAAACCAACGGAGAAGTTGTCACCAAGGATACAAAACAACTACCTAGACATGAATGTGGTGTTTCAGCAGGATGATGTGCCTACACACACGTCCAAAAGGCCCAGAAGTGGTCGAAAGACAATTTGCCTTTCTAGGCAAAAAAAAAAAAAAAAAAAAAAATGTGGCCCCCTACTCACCAGATGCCAACCCACTGGAATTCACTTTTTGGGTACATTTGTATTCCAATGCCTGCACCCTCCGTCACCCAAATATCAAGAACCTCAAGAACATCATTAACCAACACTGGGATGCTATGTCCGAGGACTACATCCACAATGGGTGAAAGCCCTTCTGTGGCCACCTGGAAGCCAACATTTGCCTAGGCAGTCTACAACAATGCTTAGGGTGGCCAAGACATCATATTAGTTATTTTAATTTAAATTAAATAGCCTATTAGAACTGGTTGCTAAAATATATCTCGATAAAGTTCTAGATTGAAAGTGTAAATCTTTTTTCGCCACATCTAGTATTGTATATTCACACTCAAAAATCCCTCCTCTGTTCCCCTAAAAAGGACCCTAGCTAATATATTTTTTATGAAATCCTTACAAGAGTGTGATTTATACACTCACCGAGAATGTCTCTAATTTTTTAATTTAAAAAAAATATTTTGTAACTGAAATGGAATTACACTAAATTCTTGTGTGTATGTCAAAGTAAGTGAAAGTAAGGTTTGAGCTTTGAAATTGACATGTATAGTACCTTAAATCTTTCTATTATGTAAGCACAATATTCAAAAAATGGTATAATCAAAAATATACCACCTATATCTTGAGGGAATGCCGTGAGAAAGTTATTTTTAGTGAGGCTGTACTCAATAATATGAATTATAATATATATTTTATTTTTTTTAAATCATTAGTACATACATATCTTAAATGTTGAATCTTGCATCATCAATTTTTTTTGAAAAATGTCACATCACTTTCAACGTTATAAAAGTATATTATTATACACATATTCTAAGATAAAGGTCATGCTATGAAACCTTGGAATATAATCAAATCCCTTCATTTATCATGGCATTAGGACACTTAATGCGATATTAACTATTTATTGTCTTTTTTTATGTTAACTGTTAATCTCTTATTTCTTCAGAACTCACCTTCTGTAATAAGCACAAATACTATACATATATTCTCCATTCAGCTATTTTCGTCAGTTGACACTTTCTTATATATAAAAGCTGACTCAACGTCTATTCATAGATATGTGCAATTTCCTAGATACTTTAGCATTCTAAGGTAACTAGAAGTGTTATCCACTTCCCATTTCTTTTAGAAAGTCGAAATCGACGGAGGAACGCCCACCTAAATATTTTTGAAAGATTTGTCTAAAAGACTAAAAAAATTTGTGAAAAAATGAATGTAGGGGATTATTATTATTATTTTTTTTTTGTGTCACAATATTCACTTTTGTCAATTTTCTCCTCAAGCTTTGCTGTTGATTAGTTGAACTTTTTAATGATCCTTTAACAAGTAAAATACTGTATTGTTCCATTTTTAAAAGTAGTTTAATAGGGCATAAGGGTTGTTTAGTTTCCAAGCAAAGAGAGTGTGGTGCCGTCTTGCGGCCAAACAATGCAGCTTCATATCCTAGTGGAACTACATAAACTGTAATATTCTATTACAAAACTAAACATATGAATAAACAAACAAGTTTTTAGTGTTGAGCATATTCATATCACATTTTAACTAACTAATACAGGGAGCGGGGATCAAATTATCGCTTACTTTAAACCTTGATAACTTAAAGACAACATTATCAAATAAAAAACCGGTTACCAAATAGAAAAGCTATTCTTGTCCGCTGACGATACGTAGTTCAGTTAGCATCATGCCGTCATCATATGAGGAGATAAAGAGCTATAAGTGGAACGAGGAGCTTTCGAGGTCCGTCATAGTCATGGCATTGGTTAATAATGGAGGTGAAATCTCCAATCCAACGATTGCTTCAACCTTAGGAGTGAATTTACAGACTGTTTAGCGTATCCATAAGAAGCTAGAGGACACCTGGGATGTTGATGCCACCATAAAGAGGGCACCCAAGGAGGAGGGCGGCGACAGGAAGGTCAGGGACACCGACTTTGTCGACAAGGTGAAGAAGATGGTTGAAGATGACCCTATTAGGTCCATGAAGGCCAAGGCGAGGGATCTGGGCTGCCATGAGAAAACAATAGACAGAGAGACAGGCCCTGGGTGTAGCAACAGGACTCAGCACCCTGCCATGTGTCCAAAATCTCCATGCAGTGGTTAACCGAGAACTGTTATGACGTCGTAACCAAGGATATCTAACTCTCCCGATCTTAATCCTTTGGACTATTTTGTCTGGGTCTATGTCGAGAGACATACCAACAGACATCCCCATAGCACCAAGGCCAGCCTGATGGACTCCATCAAGGAGTTATTCTCCAACATGGACAATGAGATGGTCAGAAGAGCCTGCGGCCGGTTCAGAGGCCGTATTGAGGCTGTTATTGATGCCAACGGTGATTATATCAAATGAATGGCTACTCTATACCTATATGCTCGTCATAGTTTTGATTTTCAATAAAAAAGTTAAAAAATGTATATTTTGTGTTGTTTTTTGTAGAAAAATATTTTGGCGACAATTTGATCCCCGCTCCCTGTAGTTTGTTAACTCGGAATGAATACTCGAGTTTTTAAGACGGGTATTGAGTACTACAGCCATCAGCGTGGGAGAATAAATTTTTTAAGAGGGGCAACAACAAAATTTCGTTCCGAGTATTTGATTATAGAATTTTAAAAAATAAGTATTGATGACTATTTATAATAAAATACATTTTTTGATGGTGCTTGTAGAAAGGTTAAGCATGTAAAAATATTCTTCCCTTATTATTGATATTGATAGTTTTCCCTTCATTACGGGGGGGGGGGCTTGTAGCCCCTTTCCTTCCGTCTTCTACACTTCTCACTAAAACTCTATCATATGGACTCGGAGAATTCTGACACAGATATAAAAAAATTGGACTCAAATACAGCTCCAAGTTGTCTCTTTAACAACGAAAATGTATATCATGAAATCTTTTTTGACTATAACCCTGATATTTAAAAATATAAATTAAGATCCACATACCTTGTTGGTAAAGTTAAACTCCCATATTGGGTTTAGGGCAGTACAATGTAATAATCAGGGATGTAAATCGTGTGTGGTTTTAGCCGGTCCGTTTTTTTTTCTTTTTGGAATGGTTAAGCTGAAGGAGGAATGTTTTTTTACTGTGCTGTTGTTATTACAATTTAATACTTCCTTTCCTACTGCATTCAATTATATTCAAAACTTGATTGAACATTCGTGTCTGCACATAAAAGACGGAGAGAACCCTGACA
Organism: Lepeophtheirus salmonis; assembly: GCF_016086655.4. Taxonomy (NCBI): domain Eukaryota; kingdom Metazoa; phylum Arthropoda; class Copepoda; order Siphonostomatoida; family Caligidae; genus Lepeophtheirus; species Lepeophtheirus salmonis. Next base: position 32,943,610 of record NC_052132.2, read on the forward strand.
TTTGTAGCAGAGTTTTAATTTTAGTTACTTCTTAAGACTCAGATTAGAATTAAGGATCAACATCAGAGTACTTCCTGTCACACCTCATCTACTAAAACGTCATCACAGCTAAGCTGCTCTCCTCGAAAAAATTCTTCAAATTGACAGGTTTACCATGTTGAGTCTTGGGGATTCTTTTTTTTAGCACGCCTAAAATACACGCGATTTTCATCACTAGTAATAATATATAATTCGATCATTGTAATCTGACTCCTGGGCGTCTATCCTTATTTACAAACCATAATCTATGGACAGATTAACTCACAAATGACCAGAAGCCAAAGTGTGACGAATATCAATTTATTTTTATGATCAAACCAATGAGAAGAAAAAAAAATAATCATCATTTTTCTTTCTTCTTCTCTTTTTTGGGTTGCAAATTGAGCTATTATGTTTACCATAGGAAAAAAGAAAATTAAACGAAAAGGTATCTGGGGAAAATGGGGAAAAAAGCAATAAAAAAATAAAAATTACCTTCTGCAAATATAAACCCTTACACACATAATACATATATATATAATACTTATTGAGTTTTAAATTTTCTAATTTGGTTTCGTTTGTTTGTGTGTTTATAGGTGTACACTCATTTCGCAAACCCATTTCCGAGTCATTTCGTGGAAGTACATTTATTTGCAAATAATTTGAAACTTGTAAGAGAGAGGTAATTAGGTTTGAAGAAGGAGTGGAATCAAGAGGATTTAACCATTCTTACATACAGAGTCACTTTGGAGTGTGAGAAATGGATAGTGACGTTTATTTTATCTATTCCAATGCCAGTCTGGATGAAAAAGCGGCAATGCAAAATAACAAGGAGACGCCCATTGATCAATGGGAAGAGTTATCTTTTCGGTACTAGTAATAAAGGACTGATAATTTTAATCGCAGGGTCTCAAATAGGATTTGGTTCTTAAGCAATAGTGCAGAGCGCTGCTGTTTCCGAACCATCTACACATCCCTAATGGAGACAACTGGGGGCTCGGGGCTTGCAGTTACAATAGTGATGTAATCAATGGTGACCTAACTTTGAGATGGCGTATGAATATATATGTATACAAATACTTGATGTAAAATATTTTTACATTATTTGAAAAAAAAAAAAATTTAAAAATAGCAAATTAGATATAAGATGTTGCTGCCTTACATCAATGATCGGGTTCGAAAATTTATTGATTCTGGGGATAGAATTTGAATTGATATTAATAGAGGTTGATTCACAAATAAAAAATATCAGATAGGTCTGGACTTATTGGTTTGATATTTGACTCTCCATTTGATTACGACTTGTTTCATTTGTAAGAGACTTGATTTGAAAAATTCCCTAAAGACTCGATCATAAATGCTCAAAACTTGAATTCGACTATCACAAAACTATTTGTCTACACCTCTGCTAATTGAGCCCAGAAAGTGTCCAAGGAGGAATACGTTGATGTTTTAAAGAATCCTATCCGTGATGTTTAGATCAAATTAAATTTTGACTACCGCCTAACATAAAAACGGCATGAACATTGTAAAAATATCCACCATTGTTGTTGATAATGGGCTGGATATGGGCTCTAAAAATTGGTCAGGCCTTGATCAAGGTTCTTTGAGAGGCTGTGTTACTTATACTTGATGGTGGTAATTAAAAAGGTATTTTCCTTATGGGAGACACTTTTGGTAAGTTATTCCAAATAGTCATCGACCAAATATTCTATATATTTGGGTACGGTCAAGGACTAGGGACCAGCAAAGCGTGAAAATGGTCCTTCTCGTTCTGGGCCATCCTCTAAATCACTTCTTGAGATTTGTTTTTTCAGTCAACGCAGCGATCGTGAAGTTATCAATATTAAAATAAGGAGTAATAAATATCATCATCACAATCGCAACATTACCTCCATTGCTCATGTAGAAAAAGATGGATTGAATATATAATTGTATGTTTGAATGTATACTACACTATCCAAGGAGTACTCCTTACACTATCCCAATCTACTGTACATTACTCTACCATCTTGGGGGTAATGTCATCATTACGAAGACGGAAATTTGATCTTATCACCGTGTCTCCTTGTACATTAGGACGTGTACTACTATTAAAATTATTTTACATGAGGCGGGATTGATTTTTGTGTGATTCCTCAATTTTTATCTATGAACACTTCTCAAAACAACTGATAGTACCTACATATATGGGTATATAACGATCATTTCCTATAGATTCGTATATACAAGTTACATACTATATTCCTTCGATGTTCCCTCAAAAGAACATTCCATTTCTTATCATTAAAGAAAAAAATATCATTTTTTTCCCAAGGTAATTTAACGCCCATAAATTGACCATCTTTTATAGCCCAAATGTTGTAGGTATGTAGTAGACTCAAGGCAGACGAATGAAGGAGAGTAATTATTACAATAGACTATTTATTGTTATTAAATCTAGTAGGTACCTTTTACTTTTTATGTAAAAAGCTATTTAAACCCAAGTATACTTAAAAATGAGTGGATCTAATGCAAAAAAGAAACAAAGAATCACCTATTGGAAACAAATCAAATTCCACCTACCCAAAGTACTCATTAAATCCTCCCTAGTTCTACATATGTTTATACATATACATATTTGAAACAAGAAAAATGGATGAAAATGCATTTGGTCGTAGGAACAAATGTTAGTTAATTGGCAAAGGCGGGAGAAAGTTCTTGTGTATACTATATGTGTGTAAGTCCAAGTTGGAATCCAAAGTAGGGATGAACTGGTTAATTAGTAAGGAATCGGCCTAATCCACCACTTTGCAGATTTATTGGTAATCGGCTAATTAAGTTTTATATATATATAAAAAAACACTACCCACTAGTGCTAAGTAATCTTGCACACTCAAAAATACTTAGGATTTACAAATTTAGGGGCTAATACTCAAATGAACACATAAAATTTATTTAAAAAACGTCAAAAAATACTTTTCAATAGAATAATACATGTTAAAAATACGACAGCCTTTGCAATGTCAGATTTATCGTCCTTTTGCAACGGCTATAAAATATATTGTGAAAAGATTTAGGGGTTTCTGACAGTGAGATTTTACCATTTTTTTATTTATTTGAGGATTACTGTCACGTAATGGTTTTGTTTTAACTGTATTTAGTATTTACTAATAAATAATTAGCTAATTAACAACTCCCGGTTAAATCAAAAGAGTTGAGTTATTAGTAATGAAAAAACTATATTTAAAAATTAAAAAAGGAAAAATAGTAGTTGCGTGTGCTCGTTTTTTTGTTTTTTTGTCATTATTCAATAGGTCGTCGTGGTGTTAACTTGTACCTCTGAAGTAATCATTCTCCCCCATATTTGGTACAACATGTTTTAAACAACCATAATAAAATGAATTTAAATACAATTATAATAACATTTTTCCAGTACAAATGCTATGTAAATGTTCAACTCTTCATAGCAGTAATCCATGTTCTTCAATCAAAATCATATAACAAGCAGCTGATATTAACAAGCATCTTAATTTAGTAGTACAATATATCTCACTCCCACCTTCTCCTCGTGCTCTAATTTCCTTACAAAGATATCAACTCTATTAATCAGTAATCGGCCAAATCGTTTGTTGCTGCATCCCTAGTCCATAGTCTTTGCTATCAAGTAACAAGACTTTGCTTACATGTATTTCAATATTTTTAACTAGTCCTAATATTTCTTTTGAACCCTTTTTAAGTCCGTACTTAATTATTTATTACTTTACTTAATATAAGTCCTACGGCCTTTTTTTAGTCCAGTATTAATTATTTATAATAAATCAAAAGTAATGGACGCCACAACTGAACCAAATCTCATTTGTTAAGTAGTGTATAATTAAGTCATTTTTAATATTTTGCTACTTATTCAACAAGTCGAAAAGAGTTTTTTCTCACTATATATCCATAAAAAAGTGGATACAATTGTAAAAATATTGATTAAAAAATGGTTTCAAGTCCAGTAAAGGCTTGATTTTTAGCTAACAAGTCCTTCTTTTTTAATTAATATAAAAACTCAAGTCCAAGACTTGTAAATTAATGGTTAACTTCAAGAAAATTATTTTTGAAAAACTTTTGTCATAAAATAATTATTCATCAAACCTTTGAACAAAAATATCTTTGTATCGAAAAGTTGTTTATATAGATTCTAGTCTTTTATTTTAAAATATGTTAACCTCTAGTTTTTGAAATAAGGGCTCGAGTCAAATCCCTCAACTCTGGTTTGTGAATTGAATCAAAGAATTGATTTTGACTCGTAAAAGATTGTCGTTAGCCAAAAAAGTATTTCATATATTCACAAAAACCCTCATTTATCTTGGTTTGTATGACCCAATTAATAAATAAAGAGCTTTACTCAACTCATTTTTCAAAAATAAAAAAAACCTTTTAGCACTAAGTGATTTACGCTTCCTAATTATTATTATTTTATTTTTTTTGGACAACCTTGTGAAATGAGTTTAATTTGGATGAAGATACATCTCAATCAAGGACTTTCACTTAAAAAAAAATTAACATCAAGGGAAATCCAATTAAATTTTTTGAAAAATTTGAATCACTTATTTCTTCATAATTTGACTGGCCATGCACGAATTAAGAATTTATATTATTTTTATAGAATATGGGTACAACCTTATATTTTACTATTACTGAGTGTAGAAATTAGTGATGGGACAATTAGTGATGGGAATCAATTATTTTTTCTGGAATCGGGATCAGCGTCGGTAAAATAATGTTTAACTTTCGATTCCTAATTCTTATTTATTACAGGTATTTATCTAATTATTACTTTTCTAAGTTATGAAAAAAACAGCCCTCCCCCAGCCAAATTAAGGAATTTTTGCTTCTTATAAGAAAAATTAATTAAATTTTTCAAATTTTTCTCCAAAAATTTTTAAAAATTTTTTAGAAATTATTATTTTAGAAATTGAATTTTTCATTTTTTTGCAATTTTTTTTTAGATCAGCCGAGGATTTTTGATTATATTTGCAAAAAAGTTAATAATTGATTTTTTTAACTTTGTATGAGCAGCTGTGGATTTTGGAAATTTTTCTTCAAAATTTTTTTGTGAATATTTGTGGATTTTTGAATAAAAATTCAATTTTTTTTTTTTCTCAGAATAGTCAGGGCCTAATCAAATTTTTTGTGAATAGTTGTAGATTTTGGAAAAAAATTTAAATATAAAATAGTATGTTTGAAATTTTTTACAAGCCCCCCTAAAATATAATCTTGTGGATAGCAAAATGGTATTTTTTTACTATTCTTTTAAAATATTAAAAGATTTGGAATCGAATTGGCATGGTGAATTTTTACTAGAATGGTATCGGGGTTATGTTTTTTTCCTTTGAATTGTCCTATCACGTGTAGATTGGATGTGAAAGCCAAAACAATATATAAATACATATGTAGCCCGTCATCACAAAAGCAAGCTAATATAATCTTTCTCAGAATTCAGTCTTGGTTTCAATTATTTGACAACAAATTAATTTCAATTTCTAGCAACAAATTGTAAAATATATTAATAACACAAAGTTTGTTTGGATGGATGTTGTAAAGGAATAACAATGTATCAATGAGAGAATATAGCTAATAGTTAGCGTGTCATACTTGTAAAGAATATTAAAAAACAAATAAAAAACTTTGTACTACAGCTCAGCACGTCATATAAAAAAAGAAAAGTAAAGGTAGTTCATTTATTTACAGGGTGGTGATTTATTTCCAGAACCAGTTTAGACCTCTATATATTGGTAACCCTGAGATCTATATTTATGAAAGTGTGCTCATCAGATTTAACTGAGAAAATTGTATGGAAAAAAATCAAAAAATCTTTGAGATGTCCTCCGAATACGAAATTTATTGTGTTCCCCCGTGCCAGACACACGCCCAAAAACACAAATATCTCCATATATAATTATACTAAAGAGCTTAAATTGATGTTAACAGATTGGATTTCATACTAGAATTCCAAATTGGTTTCGTTTGTTCAAATAGGGTAATTGGAACCGGATTTATTGCGGAAAAACACTTTTTTTAAAGACATTTATGTTTATGGCAAAGGAAATGTAACCTCCTAGCTCGCTAGATCTGAACCCCTTGGACTATTATGTATGTATTGCCTTGGAGAGAGAGTCAAATACACGTGCACATAACACTATATACTCCTTGTCGGCTTCCATTCCCGAGTTAGCTTCCAACATTGACAAAAGTTTCCTCACAAAGGCCGATACCAGGTTGAAGGCTGCTGTTGAAACTGGGGGTGGTTGGTTTGACTGATTGAACCAGTCGTGTAAGAGCAAAATACTTGTGAAATTGCTGAATTAATTTTGAGAAAAAAATTATTATACATATTATCCATTTTTATAATTTTCCGGATTACAAATCCCCACTCATTATTAAAGCAAAGTTAATCCAGAACTAAAAACTCCAGGCAATGCCAAGTTCTCTCGGAAGTGATTATTTATTTATAAGGATCCAAAAATTGTATTTAGAGTAGAACAAAATCATCGTCACAATTAAACAAATAGAAGTTGATACTTTTAATTAAAAGGGGATAATACTGGGTCCAAATTAATCATGTTTTTTAATTAAATGAAGGCTGTAAGCTAGTATTGTTTGGTATACCAGTATTATTAGTAGCATTAGTAATTTAAAACGGTACTATACTAAATTGGGTCAGATCTGGTACATGCTGTCCTATTATGTCATCCAAATATTCAGGAGTGTCCCCAAGGGTTGGCAAGAGGAGTTGTAGCACCCCCTCAAATTAAGGAGCTTTCACTTTTTACTTTTTCTTCCTAAAAATTTAACTTTTTAAATTTATTTTCCAAAAAAAATTAAATTTTCTGTGACTAGCTATGGAGTTTTGAAGATTTTTTCCAAAAATTTAATATAGAAAATTTGTATAAAAAATGTTAATCAAGCCCTCCCCAAATATAATCCTCCAAACGCCCCTAATATAGGATTGTTGAAGATGCAACACTAATTTCTGAAAATAACAGATGCAAAATTTTCTATTTTAAATTGAAATAGAGAAAAATGGATTTTATTTAAGAGGTACTTTTATTTTTTGAAATAGCTCATTCGCCTAGTACTCCATTAAAAGTAAATGTGAATTAACCTTTTTAAGTTAATATTTTAAGTCAAAAAGTACTGGAAAAAAAAATAGAAATACCCAAAGCAGTTTTAAAGTATTTATATCGTGGTAACATAACTCTAAACTATACAGTTAACCTTTTTGTGTATCTCAAAACTCCATTAAACTTTAAATACAAGGCCTACATATAATTGACCAAAATATATCAATGAAATATTGGATTGTATGTAAAAGAAATATGTTGGGCACTTATCCCTTTTTTGATGTTTGTATAAGATTGCTTATATCTTAACTCCTCACATATTATGTAAAACATAGAAAGACAAAAACAGATTCCACCTTACCCCCGCATCAACTATTCCATATATATGTAAATACATTTCCATAGAAATTGCAAATTCCAAGAGTTAGTTACAGATGTGTAGAATGTACATTTACTTAGATATGTGCTAGTTATTTGAAAAAATACCTTTAAAGAATTGAAGCAACGGTATCCGGTGTTTGAAAGAGAAAGTTTTATGCAAAACTTACAGAATAGAACAAAAAAAATCAAAAAAAAGTGAAACGACTACATTGCAGAGGCATACAAAGTACTAGAGACTTGAGTTGAGTCACTTTGACGAACACGGAAGCATATGGACTTTAAACAATTGGTTTTTATCACATTTGTAAGGTTGAGTGTCAAATACAATGATTGTTGTGAAAAAAATAGAAATTAAAAAAATATACATATATTAGTCAAAAAGGAAATGAATGTTGGGAAATAAATTTAATGACTAAATAACCAAAAAAAAATATGTTTTTTATTATAGGTATGGTAGAAATAAATCCATTATTTTTCATATAGATGGCTGTAGTAATGTGTATCTCGCACTGTATAATTGGGATCTGTTTATGATGGATGGAATTTAGTACTGTAAACAGCAACTTATTTTCCGGGTATCGTTTCAGCGGGCGTCCAAAATGGATACCGACAAAGAGAAAATACACCGTATTTTAGATTTTTCTTGGAACAAGGAAAACGGCAAGCCATGCGCTGAACCGGTGTAGTGACATATGGTCCTGATACTGTGACACCAATTACGCAGTTTTTTAATTTCGTCAACTCCAATCCAATCATTTTGATGTCCAAGATTGGAAGGCCCAATTGTCGAAAAAATGGATCAAATAATGGAAATTGTGGAGTCCAACCGTCATTTATGAACTGTTTTCATTGCCAAGGAGATAAAAATTAATGGAACAAGAAAAAATTAAAAAAATCCTCCTAAAAAAGGTCTTAAGAGAAAAAAAATAATCATGTTAACTTTTGACAAAAATCGTCTTCCAAATTTTTTAAAATAATTTCTCTTAAAAAGTGTCAAATTAAATAAGTCTATCGTAAAAGAGAAAAAGATATGAAACCGAAAACCAAATCTAATGTACATTAACAAACACAGTACTACTTAGTCAATAATTATAATTCATCCATTAGCCTAGAATTGATGTACAATATAGTTAGATCATGATCCACTTTAAGAGATATAAATTAATAATATCCTCATTTGTAATGGTCCATTTACTTTAATTCATTGTTAATACTACAAATAGCATAATAAATATGTTATATATTATATTTCAAGACGTATTCGATCCATAAATATTATAAAGGAAGAAAAAATCTCATATATGTCTGTACAATTTGACTCCTCCTACTTCCCTGCGATAGATTAAAATCATCTCTTAAAATACATATAAAAATAGAATGATCTAACAATATCACATAATATTATGTTCTAATTGATTCAATTAATAGCATTAATAAATTCTTCACATTCCATGAATCAAAAAAGGATCGACAAGAGAAAAATACGAGTAGATATGTAAAAAAAAAAAAAGAGAGTTGAAACACTCCGCTCCTAATAATACATACACGGATCGATCGTCCCACTTTTTGAATCCTACATACATAAAAACAGAGTTGGGTTGGCCATTGTTATTTAAGATCAAAAACATGACGTCATTGTTTTCTACAATAAAATGTAGTCACTGATTGCAAAGTTAACTGAAAGTCACGTCTTATTAGAGGCATATTGGTGGATATATTTATTGAGATATAAGGTCAAAAATCTACCAAAAACTCACTGAAAAACGACAACGGCTATTGGGAAGAGTCCATAGAGCTACTTTGCCCCCATGCTCTACCCAAAACTGAGCTATTATTGACATATTTAATAGATGTCTACCGATACAAATATTTCAACCGATTCCGATACCATCTTTAGGAACAAATCAGATATGAATTCCTTATTAGTTAAAAAGGAATTACATAATCAAAAAAATCAAAATTATTAACTTTTTTTAATGTTGTACTTCTGATTAATTAGGACTAAACAAGAAAAGATATAAATATATTAACTCTGAAATAATATTTTGTTAGTGATCAATCGTTACTAACTTTTCTTTCAAGGCACAATATAGCTCTGAATTGTAAAAACATCGTAAAAATATTATTTTTTTAAATACTTTAAACGCCAAGATTGGATCTGTGAAAGGTTTTAAAGGGTATTTCCGTGTTTGCAATGGCCTGATTTTTGTTACTTTTATTATTATATGTTTAAATAAAGATCAAAAGAAAATATAATTTTACTACGGGCCCCTATATGAGGGAGCCCTTAGTTTTAAACCTAGTTAGTCTATACCATGATCCTCACTCCCTTTTTACAAGTTAACTATTTGAAACAACAACATTATATATATGTTTTTTTTTGCTTAATAATTTGTATGAATAAGTATGCACAAGTATTGGTAGAACCGTCATTATTTTCTACTTGAAACAAGGCCGATTGCCGATTCTGATATATTGGTACGTCCCTAATATATAATATAATGGACAAAATTTTATAAATCTACAGACAAATTCATTTTAATGTCCTCAAAAATGAAGCAAAAGTGGAGTTGGATTTAGGTTAAAAAATTTGAATTTTGTGGAGTTGGACTTTTTGAGATTGGAATCGAGTCAAACTCGTGTTTGAACAAAATACCAATTTCTCTAGTTTGGTCAAGTTCGATTTTTTTTTGAGAATTTAAACTCTTTTTTTAACATGAAAGGAAAGTCTGTAGTTTTTTACTGTCCTTTTGAGTGATTTTTTTATTATTTTTGAAGCGACTTCTAGTAACTTTTTGAAAATGGCTTGCTGCCTTAGAGTCGAGTTTTTTTTTAGAATTTTAGTAATACTAGAATTACACACTAATACTAAAATATAATCTCGTATACAATATAACTTGAAGACGAAGAAAACAAGGATAACTATTTCAATTAAATCAAATGAATAGGTTCTGAAAATCCCTTTGAAATGGCTTGAATTTTAAAAGTTTTTTTTTTTTGTATCAATTTGTGAAAAGAAAAGTAGAACAGTTGAAGAAAAATATCTTATTCTTGCAATTATAATGATTAATTTAATAGAAACACCAGAGGTGACTAAACTTTTCAGTGAAACCCCCGCAAGAAAAGTACAAATTTTTTAGGAGCTATAATTAAAAAAAAACATAGTTATTAAGAAACTTAATTTGTAAAAAAATAAACAAAGGTGAGTATGCTTAAAAAAATTAATTGATTAGTCACAATATCCTTAAAATATCGAAAAATCACTTTTTTTCTGTCAGTTGTTAATTTTCTACTTATGTGTTAGTGGCCTAGTGAACAATTCACGACTATGTATGAAATGAAAAATAGCTCCTACAGTGGAAAGAATGAGATCTGAGTGTTGCTTACTTATTAGTAGTTCGTTTAAATAGAGGGTGAAATTGCCTTCCCTTTGTGTTGACTTTTTTTATTATAAATTTATATTTATAATTTTTTTACTTTTATCATTCTCTATTAGTTAACATCAACTGATTTTGTGTCTTTTTTCTTTCTCTTATTGATGAAAAAAAGTTAAGAGATACAATGTGATTGCTTTGTGCTTTATAATTTTATACTAGATATAGAACCTTTGCCTGAATGGCATTTATAACGCTGCATAATTATTTTTTTGTGGGATACAAAATAGGTATTTGCCTGCCCAAATGTGAACCGCCGGTTGTCGTTTGCCCACTTCTAGACTACTCAATGTTCACACGTGTATATAGGGATGCAATCACATATTTTTTTATACATACATATTAGCGTCTAATATGTAATTTAGTGATGGGTATTCCTGCTTTTTTTTAAAGAAACAGCTCTTTCGGCTTGGCTTACTTTACTAAGCCGGCTCTTTCGGCTTGGCTTACTTTACTAAGCCGGCTCTTTCGGCTCCAAAACAGCCTTTCAGATTTTTTTGTTGCTTTAATAGATATTTTACAATTACAGAAGCTGTAGGTCTCCCAAAAAAATTAATTTTCTGTGAATATCTATGGATTTTTGAAATTTTGAATTTTTTTTTTAGTAGTCAGATGTGGATTTTTGAAGTTTTCCCCCAAAAATTATATAACTTTTTTTAATGAAATTCAATTTTTCCTTTTTGTGGGGGATACTGTCCCTCCAGTTCTTCCCCCCACCGTGGACACTCTTAGCCGGCTTCTGATTGAGAGGGAGCCAACTCCCTTCTTTCACTTTAAACTCCGGCTCCTAGAGCCGAGCCGTTACGTTCGCGAACAACACATCACTAATATAATATACAGAAAGACTGACGATAAGGGTTAAGTGCCTAAACAGGGTTTTTTTTTCAGGTGCTGAAAGTTAATTGAAGTCACTATGGATGACCCATGATTAATAAGGTCAATAAATACTACCACTGAAATAATTATTTGGTACAGAGACCCTGTTTTGACTTTCAAATAAAAGATAATTATAATTTACCATTTTCTTTAATAAAAAAGAAAAAAATTCTGATAACATTTGGTTTTGTATGCCTCTTCTAAGATGTCCGACTTCCACAATGAGGACGCCAATGTGCAAACGCTCTATAAAATTCAAAATGGATCCTTTTAACTTCCCTTGCTTATAGGGAAAAAGTAAAGATCTATGATCCCTAGGTATCACAACTATTCCTGAAAATAAGGATCATCCAATAATAGAAAATCACTATATTATAGCCTATAGTAAATTACTCACCCTTTGATATACGGATCAATATGTTTTTATTCTTTTCTAGCTGGATAGGAAATGCAATATTCTCTGATCTCCTCACCCCTTGCAATCCCTCCCTGCTTTGTGATGTAAATGGCTCTATTTCCATTGGTTCAAACTTGAATAATACTATATACATTTTAATTATCATCATGGTATAACACAATTTCAAATAATTGACTTGAAACAAATACAAAAAAACTACAAGCTTTCGTATCACTCTTTACAACAATACCATCAACGCATTATACCTGTAAAAGGCAATGCTACAAATAGCAAGGATAATTATATCAGAAGAGGTTGTTCATGATACTGATCATTTAGTTAGGGTGTCACTTTAACGATAAAGTGCTTTAAATGTTATATAATTATGAGTTGACTAAATATAATAAATAATGAATACTTTATAGGCAGGTAAATTAATCCCAAATTTAAATATGTTGCATATCCATTTTTATTGATAAGTATTTAAAGATTAGATGTAAGTCATCTAATCCCTTTATTTATATTTAATTTCTAATCTTTTTCTGCATCTAAAATATCCTTAACTTCTTCTCAATAGTTGACTTATTTACATTTAGTTTCGAAACATTTTCACACAACCCTATACCAGGGGTAGAAAAATTATTGAGACCTGTCTCTAACTCAAAATACTAATATCAGGAGGATATTAAACATGGAAAATATTATTTCATAAAAAGTTTCTAAAACAAAGCACATTAATTATAAATATGGCCACCATCAGCCCCTATGACAGCCTCCCACTGCCTCTGGAACCCCTTGCACACATTTTCAAACTAGTCCTTTTTCATGATCCTCCACTCCTGATAAACAGAGGTCTTTAGGGCATCAATATTCGGATGGCAGACAATGCAGGTCTTCTTCTTAATTTGCCGCCAAATGGAGTAATCCATTGGATTCAGATCTGGGCTCTGATGGGGCCAAAGGTTCGTGGACCAGAAGTTCATGTTGCTACACATCCACTCTTGTACAATATTAGGGGTATGGGGAAGAGCCCCGGGATGATGAAATACGTACGTGGCCTTTTTGGACTTCTTAATGTTCTTGGTGATCGATGGGAACACATTTTCCTTCAACATCATCCAGTGGGTAACCAGTATCCAACAGGAAACTAAATTGGAGTCTTTTTTTTTCTCCAGCGGATCCCACAACCTCCAACATAATCACAGAGGCCGGATGTTTGGTCTGTGTTACTATCTTGTAGCATACCACCAGATCATTTTACTTGTTGAGAACGGGTTTAACGGTAAAGATCTTTTCATTAGAGAAAAAATTTCATGGTTGCTCTTGTCCTATTGGGCTTTCAGGCTTTCACTCTTGGATTTGTCCTTAAGGTTGTGCTCTTCAGCCAAACAATTTATAACACCATAAAAAGTGGCCTTCATGATGTCCGAAGTGGTGCTCCCGGCCCGGATTAAATTGCCTATGAGGGCTCTTCTTGCCTCCATTGCGAGATATACATAATTTTTGTTTAAAACATGTACATCAATCAAAGGCTTGGAATCAAAGCTATTCCAAAATAATTGGAACTTTAATAAACAACTCCTATTCAAAACTTTATTTTGATAAGGGCTCATTACTTTTTACGGTTATGTATATATATTAAATATTCTTTAAGAAAATTAATTGTTCAACAGAAAAAATCCATCAAAAACGCTTTTTTTTTTTACGGTTAATCTTTTTAAGTTGTAATATAGGGTTTATTTTTTAGTTTTAGGTTTTAGCTACAATATAATATAAAAAAGTATGGGTTTCCAAATATGATACTCCCTTTTACTTGATTTTTGTATGATTAGACCCATTTTGTTGGTACTGTATTCAACATAACTTAATGCACATTCCAGCTTTTGATGTTAGAATATTGTTGTTTTTTTTTTCAATTTTTATTAATCTTTATTTTTATCTATATGGTTATTTTATTTTGAAATATGGTGTTGAAGCGAAATTATACTCAATAAACATGATTTAAAAAAAAAAAAAAAAAAAAAAAAAATCTTTAAATGCCAAACTTATTGTCATTTTAAAGATCATTTCTATTTTCTATGCCTCAAATAACAATAATAAATGTGGGTTTGAGCCTGCAGGCTTTCCAATACCAGAATTTAGTTTAATAATGTTATGGATATGCTGGGTTTTGGAATTTCTTCGAAAAAATGTCAAATATTACATTTTCTATTAAAAAAATTATTCACAGCAAATTAATTTTTACTTTCTTCATTTAAAAATTGAATTTTGAAGATTTTTTTTTCTTTTAAATCCAATACTAATCACGAAAAATTAAGTTTTTTTTAAAAACTTCAAAAATTCATAATGTTAATCAAACAAATCAAAAATTAACTTTAAAATATTTAATTTTCGGGAAAAAAAATTCGAATATTAAATTTTTTACAAAAAAATAAATTCCAAAATCCATAGCAATTCACAACAAATAATAATTTTTTTTTTACCTTCAAAGATTGAAGTTTTTATATTAACTGGGAGCATATATGCAGTATAAATGCTAGTAATTAACTAGAAAATTAAATATTAGGAGTTTGTTTTCAAAAATAGATTATTTGACCTTTTGTTTAACAAATTTATATTTTGGAAAATAGTTGTAAATTTTGACATTTCTTTCCAAACAAATTAATATTTCACATTTTGTCCATGGAAAGTTAATATTTGAAAATTCAGTTTTGAATATTTTTCCAAAAAATTAATTTCTTTGTGAATAGCTAAGAATTTTTCAATTTTTTGGAAATAGCTATAGATTTCCAATTTATTTTCAAAAAATTCAACAATCTGAATTTAATTATTCAATTTTTTTTTCCAAAAACCAAGCCCAAAATATAATCCTACGACTTCTTTAATATAAGAGGGATGAACTAAGGATCCGTGTACAAAATAACAAAAATGTGGTTACATGTAGTAGAAACCAATCATGTCACATGAGTCTTATTTTTGAAAGGTTACCACAAAAAAAAATCAATTATGATTTAAAATGAAGTATTACTCTTTCGTATTGACTGATTAAAACTAATTATGAGAAAAAATCAATTAAAATTGGTTGTAAAGTAATTTTCCCAAAAAAACCAATTACCTGTATAAATATATTTTTCTTGCAAAAACCTAAATAATAATTATTATTATTTGACGAGTCAAGACTGTATCATGAATCAATGTTTTCACTTTGTTGGTAGTGATCCTGCCTATTGGATATAAAATTTCTCTTGCGTGCTTAGTCCACATAAATATCAGAGCATGTCTGAAGCCCTTCAGAGCCAGCCCAGTATATATATATATATATATACATTAAAGTGTTCTCAAAATATTTCGGTACATAGTTCAAAAATGTTCCTTTTGAGAAAAAAGATGAAGAAATATAAATATTAATCAGTGTATTAATGCCAAAGTAACAACAAATACAATTGTGACATAACTGAGTATATAAATAGCTGACAGTATTGGAGATGATGTATATAAAAATTTGATACTTTTGTAACATATATTATAAAAAATAATAGTTGTAGTAAAGATGAATCCTTTTTTTCCGAATATATGGCTTTAATACTGTGCTATTATACTAGATGGCGTTTGAAAAATAAAACATTTTCTACTAAAAAATTTATTAGACAGTCCTATGATTTTTTGAGCAAGATTCAATGATGAACATCATCATATGTTTGACAGTTTTTCTTTGAACAAGGCCAAAACACAAGCCAGGTGGCTGAGAATGTGAATAGCATTTATAGTCCTGATATGGTAACATCCCAGTAGTTTGGTTACGTAGAATCCGTTTCTTTCATTTTAATGTCAAAAATGCAAGGACAAATGTCGAAAATGTGGATAGAATAATGGAAATCGTCGAGTCTGACCGTTGTGTAGGGACTGTTTTGATTGAATGCGAAGGAGTTAAAAATTTATTGGGAAAAAAGTATCCATTAATAATAATAATTTTATTTTTTCTACACCTTATATTATTTTCAAAAATAATGTATTCAAAATGTATATGTAAATGTTTGATTCCTTTCCAATAGTTCCCTTGGCTCTGATCAAGAGTAGTAGAAGTTAAATTAATATTTCTTATACCAAAGATTTTGCAAGTGGTTTTTGTTTTAAAGATAAGCATTACAGATCATTGCCCCCTTACTCCTCTATTCTTAACAGCACCCACGACATGATATTCATTTGTTTTTCAAAATGGTTTGATCCATTTATATTGCAGAAAGGGAAAAAAGAAAATTAAAGTAGATTTCTACCAAATGGAAGCATGATATCTATTAAAACATAACACGTTTTAAACAGATCACTATAAGCTTGTGGTTATGTTTGGTATTCTTACAAGAGTAAAGTCATAATCAAGTATGAAAAATACAAATACGGATGGTAAAGAATAAATTCAAATCATGGAAGCATATTCTCATTCCACACAATAAACCATTATGAGACCAATCACATTTTCTCCTTGAATTAACTTCTTTTGGGTACGAAGAAAATGATTGCTCTTATAGTAAAAGCAAAGCTTTAAAACAAAATTAAATTTCCCATTTATCAACGATCCCTATAAACGTTTATGTCAGCCATTGATTTCAACTTTACTTCTTTTACCCATTGTTAGCATACTCCATTTTGATTGGTAGTGTTGTATATAAAATGATATAGAAAGACACTTTTTGTTGCAATCTGAACGGAATTTTTTTTTATTGTGGAGATGTTATAATTATCGTATAATTCTTGAGAAGGAAACGTCTGAGTATAAATGATTACTTATTCTGATTGCTCACGAAAGACGTAGAGTAATAATGGTAATCCTTGTTGAAGTAGGGGTAAAATTGATGATCGACTCGAAGTAATTCCACCCTACATGTCGTTGCTAAATAAAAAGAAAGATTTGTGTTTAGTTCATTCCTCTCACAGTTGCTTGCAGCTGATCTAATAGGGCTAGGCTCGCAGGGGTAGGCTGGATGGGTTGTAACCCCTCCCTCAAATTTAGGATTTCTTTGTTTTTTAATAAAAAACTTTTTTGGTAATGATGAAAAAAATTACGCGAAAATAGGAGTTGTTTTTTTTATTCTG
Organism: Lepeophtheirus salmonis; assembly: GCF_016086655.4. Classification (NCBI taxonomy): domain Eukaryota; kingdom Metazoa; phylum Arthropoda; class Copepoda; order Siphonostomatoida; family Caligidae; genus Lepeophtheirus; species Lepeophtheirus salmonis. Next base: position 32,960,898 of record NC_052132.2, read on the forward strand.
GCAAATTATGCAACAGAGCAAAAGAAAAAACATTTTTTCCAAAAAAATTTTATATTTGAAGTTTAATTTTTTACTTCTTTTTCCAAAAAAAATTAATATTTGAAGTGTAATCCTTACTTTTTTTTTCCAAAAAAAATAATTTTGGAATTTTTTTCCCGAAAAAATTAATTTTCTGTGTATGCCTATGAATTTTTGAAATTTTTTTCCAAAAAAATTAATATTTGAAATTAAACTTTTGAAATTTTTTGTAAACAGCTCTGGATTTATTGGTTTTTTTTTTTTTTAAATGTAATTTTCAGTGAATAATAATGGATTTGTGATAATTTTTTCGGAAAAATGTAATATTTTAAATTTAATTTTGAAATTTTGATCTTAAAAACGTAATTCCAGCAACCAAAGCCATTGCCCAAAAATATATATATATATATAATCCTGAGGACGCCCCTGGCTAAGCGGGTTTCCTCCCAAACATTCTTCCAATTGTCAGAACTACAACGTTCATTTTCATTTATATTTTGAAATACCGACAGGTCATTTCTTATACAACTCTGTGACTCGTTGTCCACAAAATAGCCGAATGTAATACGTTTAAAAAGCCCAATGCTTTGCCGTCAACAATTCTCCACTAGTAGTTATAGAATAGCTTCATATTCGGGAATAATCCCCATATGATATATATTATAGGTAAATTACTTATTAGTATTGTAGATCCCAGAAATGTACTCTCACAAACATATTCAGGACCTTGCTTTGGCTATAAAATTGATGGATGTGAAATGTTATTATATAGAATAATAAAGAAGAGTCAACAATAGGTACTAGGCAAATTGGAGGACTTGTTGCAACTGTCCCGTTTATACAGAGTGTTAAAATATCCATGCTTCTTCTCACAGAGTAAGTTCTGAATTTTGATAGAACAATAAGCAACTGATAGCAAAAGATTCAATCACTCAAAAGATATAAGTAACAGCACTTTAATACAAAAATACTTTTACTTTTCCAAAACAGTTTTTATCTCATATCTCTATATACAGTTGGTATGTTCATTTTATGACTGTAACGCAAACAGAGTCGTTTGAAATGTGTCTCCCCATCTCTTTACAGTATTTTTTTATAGGGCGATAATTTATTTTGAGTAGGGTTTATGGAATTGAAATGAACTCGAAAATGAAATTGGAGAAGTCAAACTGGACTCAATGAAAATACTCACAGTTAATTGGACTTGTCAGTAAAGAATTAAGAGTCAACTTGTACTTGAAGTATAAGGAATTTGTGTTACATCTACTCGTAACTTTGTTGGTGTGAAGAAGCACAGCAGAATGTTTAAAAAATGGAACAAACAAGGACTATTTGGTGTCGCGTTGAAAGATCATCATCATAGATGAAATTAGTACAATAATGGAAGAAGGCTCCACTTTTTGTGGTCCCTACCTGATTACATATATGTTGTTGTGCCTCCTTTTCTAAAGCTGTTCTTCCATTCTTGAGGAGAGAACATATTATAGGTATAAACTATAAAGTGTTACACCAAATGTGTTTGTTTGTGAATGACCAAGAGGAAGACTGTAGATATTTATTAGTATGAGTCCTTCATGGCCTCGGAGTAGAATAGAGGATCTACCTCTCTATCATGGATAGATACAACGTAGATTTTTTGTTAATTTCCCTCATCTCATAGCTGATTTAATGTTTTTGTAGATCAGCTTTAATCAGCTGTAACAAAGGAAAAGAAAGAAATATAGAAGGAAATTGGCAAGAATTACTCGAATGTTGATCATCAATTCTACTCTGAGTTTAAAAGGACTTACTCGTAACAAATCCTCCAATTTACTCTCTGTCTTGTATTAGCAGATACAAATGTTCAATCAGGCTGGGAATATAGCAGAAAAGGTAGCAGAAAACCAAGTTACATCCTTGGAAATTAAATAATAATAATGACAACTCTTCAGTTTGCCAAATAAAAAAATACAAAACAAAAACGGATGAGCTAAAAAATACAAATATTTTCTTTCCTAGTCATCAACAACATCTATGTGCATCAGATTGCTAGAAATGATTGAAGGTCCCAAGAGATGATGATGGATTTCTGATAATGAAATACATATAGAGAGGAAAAGGGTAAGGTTTTAGAGTCTAATCCACATTCTTTATCATTATGACATGAACAAATGCCCTGTCAAGATAGGTATTTGTATTTTTTTTTATACATACAACATGATTGTAATATTTTATAGCCATTTACAATGAGAAAGGGAGGAAAGTAGGGGGGAGATTGGTTATGGAAGGCAATAGATAGATGTATGTATGTACGTACCTAGGACTAAGTGACCATACAATTAAAATGCGAAGGAATTCAATGATGTATTTTCATTGTCTGCTCATCTCAAAAAGATCTCATTAATAATAAAAATAGAAATTTGAATAACAAAGCAATGATTGAATATTATTTAAATACATTTCTACGTTTCCTGGTTCTTAATTTGTTTTTTTTTGTTTCTTTTGTATCATCCACCTTTTGATGTAAAGCCCATATAATGTTGAGGGCAAATGATGAATAAATATACACATTTAATTGTATTCACAAGTAGTTATACATATATGTATGATCCATAATCAAAACGTGTTCCTATTCTACTCATAATACCTACATACAATTATTAATTGACTTCTTGAGTTGAGATTCAACCAAAGTCTTTTAGTAAATTAATATTTACATACTCTCTACTAAGTATAGTATATAAAAAATGTTTGTGAATTAGAATTTATTAGGGTGAGCTGGTGTTCCACACATTCTTAAATTTTAAAGGATGACCAAAAATTTTACGTTTTAATTAAAATTTATGGATTTTTTTTTTAAACCATAAATATTGACAAAGAATATAAATAAATAAATTTTTTTTTTTTGAAAATCTTTAGCTTCTGAGAGAAAATTAAATTTATTAGAATATTTATTTTATTCAAAAATTTACTTTTTGAAAATTATTTCCAAAAATCCAAAGTTTTTCAAATCAAATTAAAAATTTTTGGGAAAAAAATCAAATATTCCCAGTTATTTACGTAAGATTAATTTTTTTGTGAAAAAAAATTCAAAAGTCCAATGTCATTCATATAAAATTAAATATTTTAGGAAAAAAAATTTAAAAATCTACAGTTCTTCACAAGAAAATTAATTTTTTTGGAATTGGGGGGAGGGGGTGGCTGGAGCTAATCCCTCTTTGTGGAGGCTTTTTTTAATAATAGATGACTATTTGGTTATTCAATTCGTTTTTGACGTCTCTACAAAAAACTATAAAAATGTTATATTTAAAATAATTGCAAATTTCAAATTTCGAAAATTAATTTAAGAAAATGTATTTTTTTTTTTTGTTTTTTTTTGTATTAGAAATTGAAGCAGTTAATTTGATTTTCATAAATTGCACCAATAAATACTCAAAGGCTAAATTTCAATTAGTTTAATTTTGTAAAATATTATATCAAACAATTTTTTGCTAATATTTTTTTTCGACGGAAAAACCCCGTTTATCACTACTCCAAGGCATGATAGTGTGAGGACTGTATTCCAATAAAAATTTAGAATTTTGCTTTTAGAATAAAAACACGCTCACTTCCATATTACTACTAGAGTTTAATTGTCACGTAATACAAAAAAAAAAAAAAAAAAAAAAAAAAAATCTTCAATTTGCTCCAACAAGATACATGTTGTATCATTCCTTAATAAGGGAATTAAAGTCGGTCTTGTCCGATCCATCCATGTCAACGGTCCTTGAAAAACATCCCACATTTTATAACGTCCTCCAGAAAGTATCATTTTCATTCATCCTATTGTAAATTACTTTAAGTATCTTCGATACGCAAGGATAGGTTGTTAATCTTCCTTATTCAAACTCATTCTTATAAATCAATTATTAATGATGATGGCATCAACAGCTTATACATATGATGATGTTATTCAGTAAATGAGTTAAAATTAAAAATGGTACCATTGCACTCCTAAATTATTCTTTTTATTCACTTAGTTTGTTATGAAAGACACAATTTTTTGGTGTGTGAGCTTTAAATGAAAAATAATCCCTTGGTTTTTGGGATTTAAAAAAAAACATAATTTCATTTATTAATTTTTTTGGAAAAAAAAAATTATTAAATTGAGAGCTATTCTCAAAAAATTAGTTTTTTTGGGAAAATTTTCAAAATCTACAGCTATTAATAAAAAATTTAATTTTACAAAAAAAAATCCAAAATTCACAGCTTTTTATAAAAAAATTAGAAAAATTATATGTAAAATATCAAATTTTTTGGGGAAAAAAATAAAAAATCGATAGCTATTCACAAAAAATAAATTTTCTGTGAATAGCTATTTGAAAAATGACTATTGAAAAATTAAATTAAATTTCAAATATTAATTTTTTTTTTAATTTTCAGAAAAAAAAAAAAAAACATTTCTCAATTTGATGTATTGTTTTATTAGCCACTGGTGTTTCATGCAAATAAATCAATAACCCAAGATACTCAACTCGTGCCCTTCTTTACTAATACAGAGCTTATAAGTGTTGTTTTCGGACCCCAAACTAGCCATACGCAGGCACAAAAACATTTTTTAATTTTGACGGATAACATTTCACTTTTTTTTTAAATATATTGTTCTAATTTTATTTGAAATATATAAATATTTACCTTGAGTACAAAGTCGAAAAAAAGTGACAAAAAACTATGTACTATAAAAATCACTTTTTTTAGTTTTTGAATGTGTCTAATCAGTTGGGTTTTTTTTTAAAAATATGTTATGTAGATTTGATCACAATGGTCCGATAATATTATTGACATTTTTGAAACTCTCATCCATTTTCGATTATAAATAGTATTTTATCAAGGGGGGGGGGGAAATTAGATTAATATTTTTTATCTATCTTAATCGATACACTGTACCTAAAAAGGTTAAGGTTGTTTGTATACAGTCAGGACATTAGCCTCATCCTAATGTCGTACATAATATGTAAAAACGAATAGGTAATAAAATAGTGGGTGGTTGAAGGTTCTTTTAAAAAACAACAAGAATTCAACTACCTTTAATTAGTTAGATCCATTCATTTGTTTGATGAATTAATTGTCTATTTATAAGCAGTCATGCATACAAAAGATAATAAAGGAGAGACGGAATAAAATACATAGACGAAGAACTGAATTGAATATTAATTAGAGGAGTCAAGTATTATTTATTAAATATAGCTACATTATACAGCCTATCTACCAATGTATGAAGATGATCCCAGTAAAAGTAATTCACACGTACCAGGCTTCGCACACCGTTTTTGAAAGTGAAGGGACCTATAACTGTTAATTTTTCTGAAAAACATCTGCTAATTGTACATAAATTCTCAAAAAGTGAGTTGGTGGTGGCCCCCTATTATGCCTGCTCCTAAGTACCTATATCAGTTATTATACTGCAAGTTCAAGTTGAGTCTTAAGGATTTGCTCACATGTACAAGTATATGCTTGAATATTTTTTATCGAGCTTAGTTCAAGCCTTCAGAGAATTAAATATTCTTAAAAGAGTCTTAGTTTATAACCAGAGAAAAAAATGTTATGATTTTAAGATCAAGTTAAGTCCCGAGTCTTTAATTGTATGATCAAGTCTAGTTGCATGTCTCAGGTCCAAGTCACCAACTTTGACCTATTTAAGCTGATAATAACAGAGCCCACCGACTTTGTTTGTATATTGCTAAATTAGACATTTACCCATATAATTAAAAAAAAACTATATTATATCAATAACCCTAAATGTCTGGGCACATCTTTGAACTCCTTGTAAATTAAGTTTTTATTCAACTTTAGATGTTTTAAACAAAATTTTAATCATGTAGACGTTCTGGGCTAAATTATATATTAAAGGTTGCCTCTTCTTTATTCTATGAAGAACCCTCTATCCTGCTCTCCTTCGATGTAAATCCCATACGTTTTATATCGTATTGTGGACTTTTTTCTGCTTAAAGCATTCTTTGAGGTTTCATTACATATAAAAATTAAAAAGATTTATTATCTAATATCATGTTTTACTCCAAGTGTTAATGTACAAAATCATTTTGAACAAAAATATTGGTCGTACAGACGTCTTGGTACTTGTGACGGAAGACTTCAAATGTATTTAGATGTACTACGTACGTACCACGTACTTTGTTGGTGGCAAAATGGGACGACTTTTACAGAGGAGGTTCCGTTTAAATTTTAGGTCATTTACGCTGCAGATTAACAATATATATATACTTTTACTTTTAAAAGTAGCTCATCGTTAGGGAAGGTCAGATATCGTAGTGAGACAAAATCACATTTTATTTTGATTAAGCACCGTCGCAGGATATTTTTACATATAAATATACTATTTGAATAGCGAATCTTTAGAAATAGACTCAAAATGCGACTCTTGGAGAAGCTTCATCATATATTTTGCAACATACAATTAGAGCCTATGACTATGAGAGTAATCAAAGCCCATATTTTATGTATTTTCCAATTGTATTAGCCTTTTAAAGCATCGTGTATTTCATGGTGAGTTAACAAACTATACGCATCGTCATTTCTGCATATTTTTCTAGAAATTAAAAAGAGTTTTATTTTATTAGTAGAGTTGCCTGCAGTTTCTTAAATATATATGGAGAAACTATACAAATACTTTGTGAATGAGCACTAAAACAATCTTGAAAAAAAAATCAAAGAGATAATAAATGACCAATTGCTAATTTTGTATGTCATAGACATATTTTGATCAATTATGTGCCTTGTATTCAAATTCCTGGGATGGTTTGAGATACCAAGAATGTTAAGTGTAGTTTAAAACCTTTCTTTGATTTAAGTTACTTAATTTCGCTCCGATATGGATCTTTAAATAAAATCCGTCTATTTCTAACTATTTCATTGTGACAATGCATTTTTGCATTATTAAGTATAGTATAATTAAATCCAAAGGATTAATCAGAATAACTTTTTGAATATAATTTGAAAAGAAGTTTCCGTGAATACAATTGTAGTTTAAATATTATTTTAAGGAAAATCATTCTAACTCGTTTTTGTGTTGACGGGCTACACAATACGTATAACTATTGATTCACAAAAATAACTAGACTAATGATTAGACTAATACTATGTACATACATAATTATGACACAAAGAATGATTTTGAGTCTACGGATTCCCTTTGTTTTTTGGCATTCCAGAAGTACTTTTTTGGATGACAATATCCATTTTTTTAAAAGGGATAGACATCATTTGACAATCCAATCATAATGATTAGGAACTTTGGAATTCCTTTGAGGAGACGGAGTTTTAATCCTATTAATGACGATTAAAAAATGATTTATTTTTCTTCTGTAAAACCAATAATCTATTGTAATGTAAATGTTGAATTAACATTGTTTAAAAAGAGCAGCTGAATTTGAAGATCATACCTATCCTTTTAATATAGGATTTTTATGGGATATGCAGACACTTGCAGTCTCTGCTCTAAAAAAAATTAATTCAGACTTGGACCCGGGCCTAGTTTGTTTCAGAGCTCGAAAAGAATATATATTCTTAAAAGAAAGGTCATATAAAATAAGTTAAAAAAATACGTCTTTTGATATCTATAAAAAAGGCTGTTGGTGAAAATAATATCGCTAAAGAAGGTCATTTAAAAAATTGCCACGCAGAAGTAAAAAAGATTCTAAATTTATTTTTAAACAAATCAAATTTAAAAAAAGGAAAGAAAGATATGAAACTTTACCATTGCCCTCTCAAACTAATCTGCTACTTTTTTCCCTGTTCATTGGATCTTTTTGTAAAATTTCTCTTCAGTCTCTCATTTGTTCATTTAACAAAACGTGTTCAATTTTGTACGAATTCCTTTGGTGAAGAAAAAGCTTTTTTCTTTTGCACGGATGCCGACGTCACTTAATCATTTTCCCTCGTGAAGTTTGCAATCAAATCTTAGTACTAAACAGTTCTAAGACTAGGCAAGACCTAAGGCCTATGCACTCACACTCTAGCAGGTCCAAAGTTATAGATTAATTCATAATTTATGAATGGGAATATTGTCTAAAATACGGTGAGCGTAAAAACCACGTCAGAGATTTATGTCAAAATAGAAAAAAGCTCGGGTCGACTGTATATTTTAAACATTAGGCCTTTTTTTTACATGGTAAAATAAAAACTGGGGGGGAGCTGGAAGGAATACAGATTAAGTAATGTCATTTGGGGAACCTTAAAAACGGACATCCTGCCAATAAATATTGTACCTTTAAACAAATGACAGAGATCATTATAAACTGAATCGCTCCTAGGTCGCTGATACATTAGAATTTTCAAAATCATTAATTAAACACTAAAATCTTGCAGGCTACCAACATTACTTTTCTTTTTTTTACGTTAACAATTACTGCAATTTATAAAAAAAAATCATCCCTATTCACGATAACCACAGATTACTTAGATACATTTTGCAGCAAAATAAATATGTTGCTGTTTTGCCACTAGGTTTTAGCTCATGTTTTGAAGTATTTGCAATGTAAAAACTTATAAACCTATGCAATGAAAAAATAAGAAAAAGCTTAAGTAAAAACAAATCAAAACTAGAAATTAAGGAATAATAAATTAAAGTTCGTACTTTTAAGAGTTTTTGTAGTCTAAAATTATAAATTAGTAAAAAAGGGTGACTCATTTGTCATAAATTAACAACAAAAGTATATTTGATAATAATATATTTAACACTGACTATCAAAAAATGAGATTTTAGTAATAAAAATGAATCAAAATACATGCGCGTAATACGCGGTACTAAATGAGAATATATATATTCATTGGCAACATGTTTGGAACTAAAATACTCATATCATGAGACAAGTTAGAGAAAGATTGTTTTAATATTGTTCCAAAATATATAATACTAAAGCATATAAAAATTCTGTAACTCGATTCAAATCGATAATTTTAATGAAACAACAGACAAATTTTCAAATCAAAACGCGTCCATGAAGGATCATCTTGTTGAATGTTTAATGGTTATTTTCTTGTCAAGAGGAATAAAATGCAAAATATCCGGCTACTTCAAATTCCCAACTTTTGTTATTTCGGTACAGTCTAATATACCAACATATAATGTCTTTGGATATCAATAAAAAGGATCCCTTTTTTATGAGACAATATAATATGTATTTAGACACTTGTTGTTTTTGAACTCTCAGAGAGTTTAATTATATTGGTTGAGGTTATTTAAAAGTAATAAAGGTTTGTAAATAATCATCTTGAAATATTTACTCAGCAATTCATTCTTGACATTGATCGATTTTATATGTATAATAATATATAATCATATAAAAGAAGAAATAAGATACCCCGAGTGGATTTATATAGGGATCAGGTTATACATTATTTGGGTGTATCGACTTAATATGATCGGCTTATTTCCTATGCTTATGGAAATACAATATTACTACAAAACATATATGAGTTTTATGTCCTTAAGGTTAGTATGTAGAGACGTGATGTTCCCAAGGAACAGTTAAGTATAAAATGTGAGGAGTCTCTCTCAATTGGCGTCGTGTGACGACAAAGGGAACCAAGGAGAGCGAACATATTTTCCAACATTTTATAATAGCTATTACGTTTATAAGTTGTGATAACTCAATTTTAACAATTTTTTTTAATGATTGAATTTGTATGTAATATATAATATCTGATACATGTGAAAAAATTATGTTGAAATTAGGTATAGTAAAAAAATTTATAACCAATTGTCGATTTATGATAACTCGATGAACATTTCGAAGACTCGTAATATCTCAATAAATTTGCAATGACAACAAACCAGTTATATTAATTAATATTTAGCAAACATATATAACAACGAATGGATGTTTCACATAAGTGTCCCAAAACGGGTTATTTTAGTGAATATAATTTAAAAGTTATTTGTAAATTAAAAAACCAAAAATGGTGTTTTATTTTTACTGAGAAGTGGCGAAAACGAGTTATCACAAGTCTATAAAACAGCGACGAGTTAAAATACTTTACGAAAAATGTCTTGATACTGCTTATGAAAAATCAAAAAATCTAATTTGTGTCCATAAATAGTTTAAATTTTGATTGATTAGAAAATTCCCTTAGCAACAACACCTCGAAAATCAAAATATATGTGGTAAAAATATTATGCCAACTTTTTAAAGTATGTAGTCGGTTCAGGTTTTTTTTAATGTCAAAATAGATTCGCCATTTGATGTCCAGTCGAAAAATAATCGACTCAATTTGAGTCGATAATTGTTCGAGTCTACAACAAGTTTAAAGAAATGTATATACTTATATACAATTCGTAACCCTGAGGTAAGGATAAAATCGGTATAGAGAGTTAAAAAAATATATATATAAGTTTATGTTTGTCAAGAAAAATTATTTAAGACCAAATAATAATAAAAATCCTTTGTTATCTGTGGAAGACAAACAGTGCACGCCCTAAAGCAGGGGTGTTAAACTCATTTCGTTTGGAGGGGGGCTAATCTGATTTCAAGGACTGGATAGTAAAATCATTGCAAAATTACATAAAACTAACAATAAGTCTACTTTTTTTGATTGTATGAGTCACTAATACAAATAATTAGTTAAAGAAAAAATTATCGTTTATAAAAATCTTTAGTACAGGGAGCGGGGATCAGATTGTCGCCTATTTTAAACCTTAATAACTTGAAGACGACATTATCAAATAAAAAACCGGTTAGCCAAATAGGAAAGCTATTCTCGTCAGCTGACGATACGTAGTTCAGTTAGCATCATGCCGTCATCATATGAGGAGATAAAGAGCTATAAGTGGAACGAGGAGCTTTCGAGATCCGCCGTAGTCATGGCATTGTTTAATAATGGAGGTGAAATCTCCAATTCAACGATTGCTTCAACCTTAGGAGTGAATTTACGGACTTTTCAGCGCATACTTAAAAAGCTAGAGGACACCTGGGATGTTGATGCCACCATAAAGAGGGCACCCAAGGAGGAGGGCGCCGACAGGAAGGTCAGGGACACCGACTTTGTCGACAAGGTGAAGAAGATGGTTGAGGATGACCCTAACAGGTCCATGAAGGCCATGGCCATGGGATCTGGGCTGACATGACAGGCCCTGGGTGTGGCAACAGGACTCAGCACCCTGCCATGTGTCCAAAATCTCCATGCAGTGGTTAACCGAGAACTGTTATGACGTCGTAACCAAGGATTTTTGGCCTCCTAACTCTCCCGACCTTAATCCTTTGGACTATTTTGCCTGGGGCTATGTCGAGAGACATTCCAGCAGACATCCCCATAGCACCAAGGCCAGAATGATGGACTCCATCAAGGAGGTATTCGGCCGGTTCAGAGGCCGTATTGAGGCCGTTATTGATGCCAACGGTGATTATATTGAATGAATGGCTACTCTATACCTATATGCTCGTCATAGTTTTGATTTTCAATAAAAAAGTTAAAAAATGTATATTTTGTGTTGTTTTTTGTAGAAAAATATTTTGGCGACAATTTGATCTCTGCTCCCTGTATATGAATTTTCCTTTTATTAAGTACATTATGAACAACCTAAAAAATTTAAAAAAATGATTTTCTTAGTTAAACATTTATTGAAGTGCGTTATACAAAAAGTTTATAATGCAATTGCCACCAAAATATACTAAACAGACTCAAAATCTTCCACTTATTGTTGTTAGTTTTGCTACAGTGTTGATTTCATGTTTTCTACGAGTACTAAAATACTGGTTCCCTAGCGGCCAATATATGAATTACAATTATAATGAATACCTTCATTCCTTTTTTTAATGCAGATTTATCTCTTAGGCCATACCAAACATCTAGGTGGGTCAAATCTAGCCCTCAGCCGTATTTTTGATACACCTGTCCCGGACACACTTAAATATCCTTATAATATGTTGTTTTTATTATATTTTTACTCTACAGTCTAAGTAAATATTTAATTTATCATATAACATTTATATCTCCTGTATCCAATATATATATATATTTTTTTTTCTTGAAATTCATACTTAATAGGTTTCTGTGTTATAAATAAATTTTAGAATTCATTTTTGGTCTTACAAAGAATGTTGTCGGAGAATTATTATTACTTATTTAATCCAAAAAAGAATATGGGAAAGGGAGATGTCGTTTTCTGTATAGAATATGTCTTGTTTCATAATAATTTATTCACTTCGAAATAATAATATATCCTCTACAGTAGAGGTTAACAATCTTTTTTTGCCCATAGACCAATTGTGGATTTTTCTTTTCTGTATGAATATCGTTTTCTGTTCCGTATTCCCTTATTAAATTTTGTTAAACCTATTAATTTTAAATGTTTTGAGTAGGATACACTAGGATCCTTACTTTGATGGAGAACAAAAAATCCACAGGGTTTGCAAGCTATCTATTCACTCTCTTGGACAAACATGGGCACTTAGCCAGCTGATTTTGTGTGTGTGTTAAAGCTTCTTCAAACCTGCACCAGTTAAAAAAAATTGAATCAATTGACGAATTCTTTGTCCTAAATATTTGGAAAAGTCAGAGAGCCTTCCTTGGAATCCACGCCGGGAACAAATGCATAACAATTGCTCGTAATCTGAAACTCAGTGAGACGTTCTTTCACAAGGTTTTTAGGAAATTTGAAGCCTCTGAAGGGGATTTTGAGGCAACAGCAATCTGCACGTCATGATGTATAGGGGTGTTTAGCTCGGAAGGTCGCGTCGTGCATCCTGATGTGTTCCTCAAAGGCCTCGAGGTCAACATTGATGCATACTTGTACACGTGCTAGAGAGAACAACAACCTCAGATGATTCCAAGACAATTTTGACGACTTCATCTAGTCGTAATTTTGGCATTCAAACTATTCAGATCTTAATCCAATGGATTTTTTTCTTTATTTTTTTGTGCAGGGAGCGATCAAACGACTAACGAATCGAACCCCCTGCAACACTGAAAGTTGAACTTATCAGTTGGATCAAGAAGGAATCTTAGGATTTGGCAATCAACCAAGTGGGGAAGGGCTGCTTGTACTTTTGGCCTCGTATAAAGGCTGTGATTGAAGCTGAAGGTGATTTTATTGAATAAAGAAAATCAAAATCCATCATGCTTTCAGAATCTGGTTTTATTTTTTTCAAATCTGATAACTGGTTGGAGGTAAAACTTCCGTTAGAAAAAAAATCATTTTTGCGGCACAAAAAGCTTGCACACCCTCTATGTAAGATTGGGAAGCCACCTCTTGACAAAAAATAATATGTTAGAGTATTTAGTACATTCAAACCCAACAATAGTATACTTTCAACAAGATAAAAGAAATTATTTTTAATATTTACTTAAATATTTTACATTCTACAATAAAGGAAAAGTGTAATGAAAATAATTTGCTTAAGAATATGAAGACTTTTTCCATTTTATTTATTCTTTTATTAATTTCCTTTTGGATGTTTTTAATATTTTTAGCTAAAGCTTTCGCAACTTTTATTACTACAAATCCTTTTTTGTTTCTTAGACAATTTATTTAAATCAACAAAAGGTTTTTTGGCACTTTTAATGGGACTCAAACTTCTTTTTCGAAGCTTATACATCTTCTTTAATATTTTTCATCACATTCAATGTATTTTTTCCCCCTTTTTTCTTGAAATCAGAAATTTCTCTTTAAGCTTCTTCTCTTTTCAGCAATTATCTCCTCTTTAAATACATAATTTAGATGAACAGAGTTTTTAAAATCTCTAGCCTGTGGCATTGCATGTAAAATGTATTTATTTCCATTCATTGATTCATCATTTAGATTCTATCTTGTATCAGAAATTATCTTTGTCCTACTTGGACCCCTCAAAGACACTTTGAGAATTTGGAAAAGGTTTAATTACTCCAAACATTTGATAATATCTTTCTTAAGCAAGCTGATGATCCTATTACTCAGACTACGCCAAATCTCTTTTCACTATCATTCAAAACTGTAATAAAAATTTAACTGAACATCCAAATTATTCTGCTCTTTATCTGAAAATCGGAAAGTTTTTGAAAACATAAATTTATGAAGTAACTTGTCTTTCATAGAAAAATGACTTAATAAATATTTGATCATTGAGAGGATTGAATAATTGAACTCATTTTTCAATAAAATCTGATTGGTATTGATTTGTAGAAGTATATAAGCTTGGACATACCATTAAATCAGATTATACATATACTCGAAGTTAATTTTACTAGACTCATCAACACTGAACTGCTTCGACCTTGTAAATGCTCCCTATCAAGTTGCTGACTACCAATGGATTAATCGATAGAATAGGTATTTTTGAGACTGAAAGTAAGAGATGTACTTTTATCTTAGTCTAACTACAAAGTTCAAACGAATCAAGCTGGAATTATGAGGAAATGGCTTCAACACAATTATAAAAAATTTATACTCGTGATGTTTTAAAGCTTTCTTAGTACTCGGACCATTTAAATTGTGGAAGAAAATAGTGAAATACTCTGCTAAAAGTATCTAATGTTGATTACTCTTTTTCAACTTTTACAGTAGTTAACCAATTTTTACTAAAGTGCCTTCTAAAGTATTGATGCCTATAATCATCAAGTTTCATCTCCTTTTTCAATTCTGCCAAATCTTTGCACCGTGCAGCAATCAATTTGAACTATGAATGTAAATTAACTAAAAATCGAAAATCAATGGTTAACAATATATATTTTTCAAACTTTGTTTGATCGACTATATATCCTGTTATTCAAAAATAATATGGTATAATAATATATCTTATCCATATTATATAATAATATAAAAAATATAGTATGTTAGAATAGGTTTGGTAGTACTTTATTTTTTAAATAGGCTCTCCAAATTGACATATGTACTTAAAAATATTAAGATTTGGGTGAAATAAATCAAAAACTAGGGAGTTTACGAGTCCTACCTTAATAAAATCACAAAAAAATAATGATTTCATCATTTATGGGTGAGTTTGATGTTCTGATAATTTACAGTTTGTCAACATTTGGCTTCAATCTAGTCAAGTTTAATTTCAAGCTATTTTGAATGATTTGTAATTGATTTTTTTTTGTAAGAAGATTGGCAATCGAGCTAAATCCTCATTCCACAGGGTATGAGAGATGGAAAAGCTTGCAGAAGCCCATAAAGTAATATAAGTGACTTTTTGAAGTCAAACTACTGATTGTCTTAGTGATTTGCACCTTAAGTTCTTCGTTACAGCGTATTCCGATCATTTATTCTTGTTACATAGCATCTATGTCTTCAATTTTATACTATACACATCACAAATAAAACAGACATTTAGATAAATTTATTCAATATTATTAATATTTCTGCATAAATATGCGAGATATTAATTTATAATATTATTGGTTTGAACGCAAAAATTGCATTTTGTGTCATTTCTTGATCTTCCTAAATATTTGTATTTTGCTAACAGATACACTAACAACCCTATATCGACCCCTTTTTGTCGATAAAGACCACTTTGGGACCCAGTGCTTTGTAGGTCAAAAAATTGAGGAGCCTTTTATTCCTTTCCAAAATGTTCTTTTCTGAAAATTAATTTTTTAATAAAATTGGGTTACTTTAAATTTCAATCCAAACTTTGATTTATGATTTTTTTTTCCCAAAAGGTTGGACTGGATATCTGCATGTAAACCATGTTTTTAAATGTGTATTATAAAACTTAAAGATAGTTTATTATTTATAGTGCATATTATACTCTATTCATTACTGTCCCGTCTAAAGCAAACAAAACAAGTGCATTTTCTTGTTTGTAATCATATTTTACGCAGGGGTGTTGAGATATTATACAAAATTGAAATGTTAAATACTCTGTTGGATTATGAATTTACAGTTATAAAATATGATCGTAAGAAATTATCCAGTTTTTTTAATTCTTGATTGGTGTGGCTAAATACCCCAGGGCAATATTCATGTTAGAATTTGAAGGGAGGTAAATATATGACCAACTTGAGTTGTTTTTCCTTCGTATTATATCATTCCACAAGCTGTAATGACCAAAGGAAGTTATCAATATACTTAAATAGTATAAAACATGGTATTGATATTGCCTTAAGACAAATTGAAGAAGGATAGAAGTGTCAGTCTCCCATGAGTTATGGCCCATAATATAATATTATAATTAAATTTATCCCTAAAGGAATGAGCCCTTGGAATACATAAATAAATGTTGTATAAAAGAGGGGAGATGAGTGCTAGAGAGAAATACCAAATGCATTATTTTTTACGTGGTCAAAATATTTATTTGAATGCCTCATTAATCAGTACAAACTCCTTTGTAGGTATCCTAGATATTATATTGTATAAATGTAATGCCCGGTTTAATTACATATGTTCAAGAACATCCCACGACAAAGATTCACGACTTAAATTTCTAATTAAACTTTACTGCTTGCAATTATTATATAAGAACTAAGAGACATTTCTTTTTAGTTCTTTATTGTGTATTTTTTGTTCATAATCAGGAAAGGGAGTTGCTGAAGGAGGAAGAAGAGGAGAGAAAAGAAAATCCTAGCCATTTTTCCCCTTTTTCGTTCTAGCATGAAAAAAAGGGGGAAATTGAAAGAGAAGAAGAAAAAGAGAGAGAGAACCAAAATCCCTGTATTTTTCACGCTCAATCTCCCTTTTCCCTTCCACAAAAATACATACGAGAAGTAGAATAATAACTCAAAAAATACTCTCTTGTTTTTTTATCCCCCTCTTCTCTTTTTCCCCGAAATAAAAAATGAAATTTAATACTATATATATATTTACCTAATAGTACATTGTTTTTACATTTCTTTTTCCACGACGAATCAATCTTGATATAAGTTACTTATTATCCGATACACCTACAGACCATATTAATAATAATAGGAAGCTCTGGGCTATGAGAAAAAGTATGCATTCTTCTTATGGCATGTTATGAGATCTTATTAACTTTTCATATTCGCTTAACAGATATGAATAAGGGATTTAACATCTTCACACCGAATCAATCAGGGATCTTGTTTCTTATCACCCAACCTCTCCCCCTCTGTTTTCCTTCCTCAATTTACAACAGTGCAAAAAGAAACGATGACTACGATGAATATTTGTCCATACATAGTTGGTTGCATGACAACGTTTTTGTCCGCCAGGGGACATTTAGTAAAATTGAAAATTACTCTATAACTATCCACACAACCTCCATGAATTGAATCCTTTTTAATTGAATTAACCAAGGTTATACCATAACGCGTATACGACTGATGTTTGACTTCCACCAAGCTTTTAATATTGACGTTATAATAAATGAGTGGTTGTGTGTTTTATCAAAATCAGTTTTTCTTGCCCAGCAGTCGGTCCAATACATCAGATTGAAAATTCTAGCAAGCCCGATTGCATGATGGTCTAACCTTGTATTTCTATTAACCTTGGAATTAACAAGGTCATTTGGTCGAAGAGAAGAAAAATTGCATACATCACGAAGAAAAATGATAAAGTACTGTTAGTTGTCTCAAAAGTGACATTTTGAAGGGAGAAACAGTTATCGCATAGCCCAGGAAATACCCTAAAGCTAATAAATGTTCTTCGCTACCTTGTATTATAACTTTGAAGCAGTGTTTTCAAACCATAGGACCTGAGAAATAGCCAAATGCATTGCAAAAATCTATATATTTATAAAACAAAGTCAAAAAAAAAAAGTGTAATGATGATCCCCATGGTTTTCTATTACATTGTTGCACTCTGGGATTCAAAATAATTGAAGACATTTCCTTAAGAGCCATTTAAATGAAGTCAATTTACCAGGAGAGATTGTATAGCGATATGCATCACTCATAAATTTTCTAATAATACTTATCATTCAGACATGAATGGATGTTGTCTGTCAGCCGCAGGCAGTCTTTTAAATAACAAAAAACTTCTTCTTAGCAATATTTGTATTCTCAGAACAACACAATGATGACCTGTACTTCGTTTTACATTACTGTATTCTAGACACTTTATGTATATAGTAACGAGTAGTATAGGCAAAATATTACTTTTAAGCAAAATACTAATAAGTATTATAACTGAATCACTGATACAATGTAATATATATATATTGGGGATAGTGAGGATACATGTTACGGAGGAGACATATTACACTGCCAATAACTTTAAAATGTTAAGTTATCCTGTTCTTATTTATACAATTTATGAATGTCTTCTTTGTTTATCCAATCAATATATAACCAGGGATGACTTCGAAATTGATTTTTTTGACACAAATAGTAAGCATTATAGCTTGAATATAACAAATGGCAGTTTTTACATATTTCCTGATGTTGTAACATGTCTAATCCTACCCTACATCATGCCTCCTCCTGGTGTATCAAGTATCCTACTATTGGTTGGCTTCGAAAACACCAATAAATGGCTATCAATTATTGCACTACAACAAAAATAATTTGGAATTATTTGTCTTAGATAACTACCTATGACATGTTGTCCGGGCGTTGAATTATCTTTTAAATTGTGAAACTTATGACAGTTTAAAAAAAATTGATTTTTGGTATCATGTATCCTCACTGTCTCCTATATATATATATTTTTAATTAGTGGTTGGTTGAAATACATTTAAGAATAAATATAAATGTGAACGGTAAAACCATTTATCCAACTAGGAAGATAATATAATATATATTCGGCAATCATAAAATAAATCTGATAAAAATGTCATGTTTTCTCTATGTTAAAGAAAAAAATGTAGTTCTTAAACTTTTTAGAGTGTGTAACCCTGAAAAGAACTCCATTATGAGTAAACTGCATATATACTAGTCAGGGCTAAACGTATTTATAACGTTCCTCCAAGTACCACCACATTTTGAGAACCACTGCTCTGAACCATTGTTACTCAGCTGGTGGTCTGGCGTTCGAATCTATAACTTCTGAATGTTGCAGTTGAACCCCCAGCCCCAGGAGAAGAAATTATAGAATTTCAAAAAAAATAAAGTAAACGTTCTTTTGGGAGATTTTCAGATCTATGCGTACATTGGAACATTAATGCCCTGTTCTGATAAGTTGAAGTTTAATAAAGCAACAACCAACAAGTATGTGCAATACATTTTGCGGCTATTTTTTTACAAGTATTATGTTCCAAATGGAAAACATGAAATAGACACAAATTCAAAAGACGAGACTATAGATTTTTAGTATATGTAAAGTATATATTAATATTTTTAACACTTTTATCACTATAAGTATAACGCCCATTTGATCAATACAAAATCAGAATTGACTTATTTTTCTACGAATTATAATCCTTCTTCATTTCTCAGAAAACAAATATTTCTTAGTTTTGAAGATCTGTCCAAATCAAATATTTTTGATTTTTTAAATATATATAGATTTTTGACTTCTTGGTTAGAAATCAGGGATTTTAACTCATGTATCAAATATTATGTATTACTTTTAGGCTTATGAAATATGTAGATCCAAAGAGATTTTTCATCAAAGAAGGTAGTCAAATAACTGCATGACTCAACTATTTTATATAAGTGAGTAAGTCTTTGTCTTAGGAATGACTAATTTCAATATTTTTGTATACTTGTGTACAATGTAATTTCTTAAGTATACTTCATCTTATAAAAGGACTCGTATAGAATGAATTTGCCTTTTATATATCACTCTCTATGCAGAATCAGTTTTACCGTTAAGCAAGGATAAATGTGCAAAGCACTTTTATATCTTTCCTTTTTTAAATTTGATTTTTTTAAAAGAAATTTCACTTTTTATGAAACAAAATGTGGGCTCCCTATTTTTATCTCTAATTAACTTTTTTCTATGAAAAAGAATGTTGGCCTTGTTTAGTAAAATATGCTTAGTATTTTTATAATGAGTTATTTTAGAATTATGAAAAGGCTAAGCCTTTTTATGGCCTTAATTAATAAATTGTACCTTTTTATATAAATAAATATTTTTTCCCCCGTTTGTAGAATGATCTTCTTTTTTTTTCTTCATTTTTATGGGTTTCTTAGTATAAGTATATTTTTTGTACAAGTTGCAATATCTGTACAAGTTACAACTTGTATATACAAATTATACAAGTTACAACTTCTTCGTTTTCAAATCCATTATTTAATTGCCAACATTTAATTGATACTATAATTTAACTTTGTGTTATTAAAATTACTTGGTTATTATGTATTTATGTGATATATAATTGTCCGTATTTGGACTTTATATTGTGCCACAGAATCCTTATATTTGAGTAATTTTTATTAAAATAGTCAAAAGTTACATCACAAATATATTATCATCCATGGAATATTCAATTGTTGTTTAAATCTTTTCCCAAGTACTGTAAATCCTTCATTAAAAATTAGTCTTCTCATACATTGGTGCCTGGGGCATTTGACTCACTACCCTCCTTCACCCGGTCCTGCTTCTATATATGAAGTTATTAAAAAGACAATTACTCAACAAAGACTAATAATGATTTAAGATACCACATGGTATACAAAATAAGTAATGAATCATTTACAAATAACTAAATAGTAGAAATAACTGACTCATTTCCCAAATAATACAAACTCCAGACTGCTGTACACGGAGCAACAGACTCAAAGTTGTCATTAACTTACCCCATTTTACAAAATACAAAATGGAATGTAAAAAGAATTAATATTACCGCGTAGTGTGAACAAGATCTTTCCTCCCCATCAAAAATAACTAGATAAATAAACCCTTTATATGGAAGTAAACACGTGCCATAGATCCTATAAGAGCTCTGTTTGTGGTAAATGTGCATATCATGTACACCAAGCTTTGGTGGAGAGGGGCTTCCAACATAAACAGACTACAGAGTTCATCTTTTTATGACTCACAAGTTGTCATAAACTCAAAATTATAGGGATTTAACATCTCTGAGTCATATACAAAAAGGAGGTATATGAAGGTTTTGACATCATATTTGATCCCGTCCTACATTGTAAGGACGGGAACAAATTGGAAACAAAATCCATCGAATGGAACAATCGAAGTTGTATGAATAATATAACCCTCAATGCAACTAAATTAAGAGTAATGATAAACTATTGTTGAGCATGAAAGACAGTTAAAGTTGGAATAGACTAATTCAGTCTGATTATATTATTGAAAATGATGTCTTATTGAAGGCTCTTTAAAAGTTAAAATCTTCCCGTAGAATAATATTTGATAAATGAGATATCATAGATATTAGACTGGTTCATAATCATCAACCAATGCCGACCATCTTGGAGGTATTCAATCCAATATTTACAAGAATAATACTTAAATTAATGAAGCCTTAATCAAGAACAATGACAGAACATTCTCTTCCATAAAAAATGCTTATATTTGAATTCAATTGGTAAACTGAAGTACATTTATATATATCTTACCTCAGTAAAATGATGCATTGTCTCGTGTTTTCAAATTTGTGACTTTTTTCAAAGACTGATAACAGGGATAGGACCGATTTTAAATACTACATCAAGGAATGACACATTACTAATATAAGAACCGCCCACTGTTTTTAAAAGTGGGGCAAATGAGCCAACAACTGTATTTTATTTATAAACAACAAGTTGGTTTTACAGGTAGGACAATTATTGCAAATTCTAAATAGTGGAAAGGTCATGGCCACTCTCGCCTCCTCTGTTTTGCGGCCCAGGAATGTACGGCTTTGATACGCTTGATAGCATTTCTAAGTCGACAATCGTAGATAATTAAGTAATAACTCAATGAAGTAACACTAAATTGATTAATCTTCAAATATATATTTGAAGTCGAGATTCCAAATCGTTGGTCTATATTTTAAGTTTGATAATTCTTTATAATTACTTCGATGGGACTAGAGTTTCAGGGGGAAAAAAATCCTGAACCTCCAACTAAAAAGGTAAAATATTCGTCTTCCTTAAAGAAGATTGAAAATGGGTTAAGATTTTAGAGATTTTGTTTGGAAATTGAGAATTAATCAATAAATTACCTCTAAAATTTGATTTGTACAGAACTCATGGTTTTTGCTATTTTTTTTTTTTTGTATGAGTTAATACGTTCGATACTTTTAGCCACCTAAATAATTCAATAATGATAATAATATGTATGTAGGCATTAAAGTCCAATGCATTTTATAAAATGCATTGCTGTTGATTTAATGACAGGAAATTAAGCTCTAATTTCTATTTTGCATTTGTTCCTTCAATGTGCATTTTGTGTATTTCAAACATTTTTTTAAGGAATACATTATTACAATAGGTCTATATTATTCCCTTGTTGTCATGACTGCCTTACACCCGATCACTTGCTTAGCATATATTTGTAAATATACATATACTATATATATATATAATCGTATTTATCATTGGATCTAAATCGCTCAATATTAACATTTTCTTTAAATATAAAAATTAAAATTTTTAGTTGATTTATATTTAACTTTCAAAGATACAATCAAACAAAAGATGTCATTTACATGATAGTTTCAACTTTGTACAGGGTGAGGACATAAAATTTTGAAAATTTATACAAAACCGGATTGAACATCTGTGTATGCTCATAAAAGACAGAGAGTAACTGAGGATTTGTGTTGTATATATAATTGTAAGTCCTTGTTCTACTCAAAATAGAATTAGAGATCGACATCGGAATAATTCTTGCCTATCCCCTTGTTTTTCTTTTCACCCCTTTGTCACAGCTTCTTGTCAGTGATCTAATGAAACGTCATGGCTGCTAAATTGCTCGCCCCCCATAATCTTCTAGCAACTGTGAGTGTGACCATGTTGATTCTCGCGCCCTTTCTTTCACCATGCCCAAAGTGCTACATATTATCGGCAATGCTGATGAAGTTGCAATTTCAAAAAGTATTCCACTTGAATAACGTCAAATAATACTCAAATTATCCAAAATCCTGGGATATAAAACAACCGAATGAAAAATTCACTATAAAATGATTGTGGTAAAAAGGTCGCTGATAAAATCGCTAGATAATAATATTGTTGCCTGGTAAAATCGTAGTGTACATTATCATTGTGACACAAAAAATTCATGTATGATATCATCGTGAAGCAACAATATTATCATGTGCAATTTTGTTGCAATGTATATTATATTCGGAATATAAAACTATTGACAGAAGAAGAAAGTTTCCATACAAGACCCCGTTTAATATCCCGTAATATAACCCGGCTCACAGGTTGTGTAGGTGAACTGCTGGGCCTCAGGGTAGATCAAATTCTACCATCACCGCTGATCTAAGCATCAATGACTCATTCTAATATCATATGATACACCTCAGCCCACGAATTGTGCAGATTAATATAAATGTAATGAAATTGTACACGATAATATTGTCTTACAATGAAATTACTCAGAATAATGTAAATCCGGATTTCACAACACAACGATATTACCCCAAAAATTTTGTCCGCATTCATTTTACACCAATAATTTTACCGGACACCCGTCTGGAATGACAATCCCAAGATAAAAGGTACTCAAAAGCATAGTAATCAAATAAAAAGAGAACGATAATAAATCCACTTCAGAATAACAAAATATCGATTCAATGCATTAAATAAATTATAAAAACATATATATTATACGTATATATATATATGGAGCCCAAGTAGATAGGTAGGTAGTTAAACTCATTTTCAATAAAGAACAATAAACAGAAAGAAGTGTTATATTAATTCCATTAAGGTACCAAGAGCTCTTGAGAAAAATAATAGAGTGATGTAATTGAATGTGTAAGACGAATAAATAGGGGAGACCCGGTAAGTTATTATAGCACTGACAGTCCGAAGGACTGATAGTCTTAAGGAACGGTCCCAAGGACTAATAAGATCTGTTTGAAGACTCTACTGGACTGAATAAATAAGGACTGATAAAACACTAGTTACAGGACGAAAAAGACAACTCTCCCTGGTCCCCCCTACCTAAGTAAAAGAGGGAAACGCAAAAAAGTTGACAGACCAGATGTGTTTTTGAAGAGAATCTACATATTAGTGACATAATATGTAATTTCATCTCTTTGTCAACTGTTCCTTTTATATCTATATAATTAGTATTTGTCACATTTATATCAAGATAATAATGTGTCTGTATTAAGTATTTAATTACTATTACATTAAATACTTAGATACGCAGTTGAGTTGTTCCAAAAAGGAATGGTATTTAAGGCCTTTTAGAAGTGAAATGAACCTTTTATCATTCATATCAATTCATTTACCTACAGATACATAGGTGGGGATTTTTTTTATTAATTATGAAGATTTATTCATTACAAAGATACAGGTGTTAAATAATAATTTGTAATGTCACGGTACTAATATTTTTGTTCTATTGCATGTCGAAGTAAAGTTTCAAGTATTTGAGTATTTTCATCGAGTCCAGTTCGAGTCTTTGAATTTCATTCAAGTTCATTTCAAATCCATAAACATCAGTATCGAAAGGAGTTTTTTTTTTTCATTTAAAAAATACTTTAAAGAGTACTTTATTTCGAGTGAAAAATTTGCAAAGTATTGTGAGAAAATGTGCTCCAAAATTGTCTTTAATCCAAAAGAGGATCGAGTCCAAGTCAAGTTGCAAGAATTGTATTTTGAGATCAATTATAGTTGTGGGTCTTCACTATTTAATAAAACTATTCATATCAATCTTGGAAATAATATATTTTGGTCATTTTTTAAATAGCAACCGAGTAATTGTTGGTCACCTTGGGTCCACTTATTCCGTGTCTATGTTAAGCCCCCATTATTGCATCATTGTTTTAGATTGCATTTGAAGATTATATTTGGTACTACATTGCATAAAAAGGAGCACACCTGTAATGTACCTATACAAGTTATAATTAATCTGTGATATTTTGCCATAGTTTTCCCCGTTCGTTCGTTCTTTATTTATTTCTTTGTGTGTGTGTAACATTGTATAGAAACGTAATACCATTTAATATGAGTCTATTATTATACGATTCCCCGATACGGGTTGTTAGATAACGATTTCCCCATACTTATTAAAATAACTAAAACTAAAGATTTTGTAGATCAATAATAACAATGCTACCATGGCTGAAAAGTAAACAAACGGTACATTGAACGACCAGCTTTTCATCCACACTCAACATCAACTGACAAAGGAAACGAAAATTTTGAAAATGAACACATCGTAGCTAGTCTTCTATATTTTTCTTGTAACCAAGTGTTAATTGTTCTGTAGAGAATAGTTATTAAATAATTTGATATATTGAACTTATAATTTTAATGTTAAACAAGGGCCCTTGATTGATATAAATCAATTTAAAAATCAAATCCTATATAATACCGTTTTTGAGTTCATACTATATGTATCTTAAGTACGTTGGTTTTAATCATATAAGAGTCAAGTTATGGAAATAAAGGAAAACGGCAAGTCGTGTTATTTGAATGCAATTTCAATCCAATATAATCACAAAAATGAGGGTGAGGGACATTTGCATAAAAGCCACCGAATTTAAATACACAGGTCACTCTCAAACCGACCACGCCAAACAGATAAATGTAGAAAGGAATACTGTACACAACCTTTTTGATGGTAAAAATGTTGTCCTCCAGCAAAATGGTGCCCCTGCTCACACGGCAAGAACAACAGATTTTATGTAAATGGAGAAATAGGATTTTGGTTTGAAGAAGGGATCAAAAGATGGAAGTCTTCTGAAGGTCATTGATCCTTCATTTCTACACAAAATTAAAATACTTGCCTCCTCGACTCCAAAATTGGCTCCATAAAGTCAAAGAATATGCCTAAGTGCATATATAAACAATAATTCTTAACGATAAAAAGAAAAGATTATTGTCCATTGCAAATAGTAAAATTTCATGGACTCTTACCCTCAGTTTTTGGCAAACATCCATCCACCTCATCAAAAATAAAATGCATTTATGTATATAACAGAAAACTCATAAATTAGCCATTTCATTTTAAAAAATAATACAATTATACTCCTACAACTTCTGCAATAAATAATTATATTTATTCAAAAATGACTGTAGTTTCCCTTTAAAGCGTGCTATTACGTAGTGTATCAAAATAGTCAATGGATTTTTTTTATGTGAAGAACATATTTTAGTTCAAAAACTGTACAGGAACTTCCAAATTTGTAAATTCGATAAAAATAAAAATATATATTTCGCCTTATTTTATCTTCTTGACAAAAATTGAATATTTGCTCATGAAAATTAAATCAGTTAAAAAACCCCATGCCCGGGTACGGTATAAGTAAACTTGTATTATCTGAAAAGATCCAAGACCCGAATCGGCTTTGGCCATGGATCGAAAAAAAGATATGAGGGATTTTTTGGACCTTAAGCTTATAGTATTACTTACTCCTAATATTAAAAAAAGATATAATCTATATTGAACTTATTATCTCTATTTATCTTGATTAGTGGTTGGATCCACAATAGATAATCAATTGTGTTCTCTAGATTGCTACCTTTATTGTATCACTCAACCTTGCCTCCAAAAATAAATAAAAAAGAGACTCAAAATCAGTTGGTAGTTTGCCTATTCTTCCAATTGATTTTTTTATATTGCCGGACTGATACAGTTGTATCTGAGTTCCAAATAGCTAAGGGCTTCCTATGGATCTGGAAAAGGGGTTTTAGGCACCAAAGAGTGTAAATACAAGAGGGAAGGGGTGGGGTAGATTATAGATCCAGGTCCGCTACTAAGCTTGTCAAGGCCCTACAATATGATATCAGCAATAATATTTCTTAATTCCGGGTTACCCAAACTTCCTATGCTAAGCTCGCCTCCCCCCACTAATACATTTTAAACTGAGGTCCTCTTTATACGAGTTGTCAGGGCCCCTGTTGGAACTTGGGGCGCTACGCACTCTACCTATAAGGTAACTGCGGTCCTGTTTGTATGGAATACCCTTCCTTGGGTCCGAATTTTCTATTGACCCCCTTATTTTAAGTGCATGTTACCAAAATGATCATGTATTAAGAAGAACCGAGACCCAAGACCGGAACCGAGATCAATAAAGCTGAACTAAACCCAAAACCCGTTTAAATGAAAGAATCGAGACCAGGGCCGATAGAGCCGCTGAACCTGAAAACCCGGCACAACCTTGGTAGCCATGTATCTCAAGCACTTGCTGCTTTTTGAACTTTTTAAATCGGAGGAGAAATGTCATTGTAGCGATAATTAAGGCTTAGGACATCAGATGTGCCCAGGCTGACAAGAATATCTGGTTAGGTCATCTACATTGTTAGAAAGAGGCTATACCACAAAAAACTATATAAAGAATGGAGGACTCCGGAAAAAAGCCGTTCATTAATGCGGGTATCTTCAAGGACGCACCTGATCGGGTCCCCGGAAGGTTAAAAGCCTATGGCAGCCTTGTACTCGTAGATCCACGTTTTTAATACCAAACAGCTCTCCTAGGTCCAGAAAAATTTCTGCGAGGACAAAGCCGTCTTTTATCAAGATTACCCAGACCTTCTTAGCTAACAACATTGCTCCCCCTCGACTCCCCTCGACTCTTCTTTCTGGCTACACATCCAGAAGAGGGCCTTTAGCATCCATCACCTAAACGTTGAAGCCACGAAGGCCTCAACCGATGAGGAATGGGCTGTTATGGACAAATCTTCATTCGCAATACTTGCAACTCTTTTCACAAGAGGCTTGTTACCATCTGTGAGCCCAATGGCGGCTGAATTAAATAAATCAATTGCATAAAGGTTATGTATCAGAAAAAGATTAATAAAGATTTTTGTTAAATGTATAATTAAAGAATAGCAGGGCTATTTTCTTTTTTATTTCCAAGTGTTAGTCTCAAGTTTCCACCTCCTATGTTGAGCAACATTTTTAGCGTGCAGAACATTTTTTAGTACAGGGCAAAAATTCGAATGATTCAAAATATCTAATTAGGAATGAGAATGTGCCAAATGAAAGCATTCCGTCCCAGTCATAAAGGCCTCAAAACAATAAGTGTAGTTTAACGTTTTATCTAAAGTCAATAAATATATATTTTTGTTTTTATGCATTTATTTAAAAAAAAACAACTTTAGATCACGGTTGAATGACATCACAAAACAATAATGACGCCACACCAAACGGATTTCAAAACAGGATAGCCCTGTAAATCTATTATCTATCATAGGATCTACTATCCAAATAAAAAATGGTGATCATTGTTTGATGATGATGTCCCAGTCTGAAATACGTATGTGATGACGTCTTTTAGCGAGTATTGTTCTATTAGACGACTTTTGCGTCCGGTTTTTGACATAAAATTTAAAAGGGGTCTGGACTCGACGTCAATATTTTTAGGCTGATACATCCCTACATACAAATTATAAAAATAATAATGGAGGCACGAATTATTCGATATTTTGGCCTCTATTTATGCAAAGATGGAGTTCGAATCTGTTTATATTTTACAAGCTCTACGAAGTACATAAATATTAAACGACCAACAGATAATTACATTTTTTTTTTTGGGGGGGGGATTATTTGACCTTATTCAACTAGAAAAGGTGTGTCAAATCGAAAATAATATGTAGCTATTAATATGTGAAAAAAGATGTCAATGACCCTTGGATCATCACCACCCTAATAATCATGTTCTGCCCCTTGTTTCTGCTCATTTTAATCTACAAAAATACATACAGACCTTAGAATAGACGTTAATATAGATAAATTAATACGTATGACTGTAATTTACGGTTGTTAAAAAAAGAGTTAATCCAAATATTTAAATAGATTATTCGGAGGATAAGAGTCTCTGGTTTTTAACAAAATAATAATTTGTATTTACATTATTTTTTTTTGTCATTCCTTTCTCATACTATTAATACGTACATGATACTAGGGTTGTTACGATTGATTCGAGTCGAATCTTAAAGGATCCGATTAGTTCACATCTTTTTATTTCCTTCACTCATAGGCAAGATTAAATAATATTAAAACTAAGAAAATAATGAATAAAAGTATGATATTCAATTATCCTATCCACACAAAACTACTTTAAAGTCCAGATTCTGATTTGAAAAAGGCTATACTAAACAGCTAAAAGTATCCAATCAGTAACTACGAAATTTGACCTGTTATAGTTACCATAAAAGACCAAAAAAGAACAGGTCATATGCCTAAAAAATGTTATTAGGAGTGAACTGATAGGACTCCATCTTTTTAGTTTTTTTAGAGGGATACAAAAATACAAGAACACCACTAAAAATAGTGATTGATTAGAAAATCACTTCGAGAGGGAAGGGCCACAAAACCCGAACATTTCATAAGGTCGAATCAGCACTACATGACAAACAATTATCTACAAAAAAGAGCTCTCTATCGATTTAAATATACAAAAATAAATTCCCTAGTTTCAATTATAATTTGTTGATTCTTATTTAGTATAAATAAAAAGCTCCAAAATGAAGACCTCATATTATTCCAACCCTTATACATTTTATCTGACAATCTCCATATTTGGTTTTTATTCATTTTCTTAAATACTTTTTCCCAAATATCCCACATACTATGTGGGACGATGGAGCTAAAGACATCATACAGGGATGAATCCATTTACTTTTGTAAAGATCTTTATTCAAATTACAATATGTAAATAGCAAATGATGTACTCTAAACAGATTCCAAGGCAAGAATTACGATACATGTATCATAATTAAACCTCCCAATAAACCATATAACAACTTACCAAGGTTGGGCCCTTATTGTCATTCCTTTGAATTAGTTCAAGCAAGCAGTTCCTGTTCTTGAACCGCTAGAATCGGAACCGAGCCCCCAATATATATCGGTCCGATTCTTGTGTTTTTGTTCTTATATAGAATATATAAAGAAAATACAATATTTGAAGAAAAAAAAGAAGCTTTAATCAATAAGTCAATTTTCTGAGGTTTTTGTGCAATTCCAGCGTTTTACAATGATTTTTTTTTACCTCGCCAGAGTTGTCCCTGTCTAAAATTCAAATAGTTAGAGGCTTCTTATGGATCTAGAAGAGGGGTTTTAGGGATCAGACGGTGTAAATAAAAGAGGGAAGGGGTGGATAGATTAGGGATCCATGTACAAGCTTGTCAAAGGCCTATAATATGATAACTATAATATTTTTTAAGCTAAGGTCTCCCAAACTTTACTATGTCAAGGCCCCCTACACTAATAAATTTTTAGCTAAGGCCTCCTTTATAAGAATCATGTGTAGACTGAAAGGAATCCTTCATTAACCATCTTTCTGTGCCCCCCCCCACCCATGGTTCCCCTCATGACCCACATTGAAAAGCATTGTTTTAAGCAAAGTTAATTTTCGGGGGCCCTACTGTAATGCACGTTCCATGGAACGCCGTTCAATTTTGCGTTCATTTCACAA
The DNA here is from genome assembly GCF_016086655.4 of Lepeophtheirus salmonis. Taxonomy (NCBI): domain Eukaryota; kingdom Metazoa; phylum Arthropoda; class Copepoda; order Siphonostomatoida; family Caligidae; genus Lepeophtheirus; species Lepeophtheirus salmonis. The sequence goes on from NC_052132.2 coordinate 32,991,254, forward strand.
GCCTGAAAATAAGCTACAAATCGTCTCAAGAATATATAATGTAATGGGTTTTTTTTTCAGAGGTGACAATCTTGTATATATATATATATTTGCCTATATGTGCTACATTGTACATATTATGACCTAAATGAATTAGGTATAAATTATGAGAGCAAATTTTTTTGTATGTTCATATATGAGTATATATATTTGCAAAAAAAAAATCATTTCATTCAATTATTGTATAGCAAATATAATATAAAATTTGGTTAAAATAAATTATTTCTCGTCGAGTAAAAGCATGTTTTATGAATGGGACTAAGTAATACGTATAAAAATGATTTGTGACATTTTTAAGTACATACATTTGTTATTTTAGATACTTGATTCAAAAATTGTATATGGTCAAATAGTTTTTATAAACTAACAACAATGAGGTATCAATACTTCAACAGTACTCATACTTGTCTTTAAAGTTTTTGTGATGCTTTATATTTTTAATGAAACAAATTCATTTTTGTTAAATTCATTTATAAGTTACATGTGAAACACCAATAAAAGAGTGACAATACTCATTTGCCAATCTTTTAATTTGATGATTTTATTTCGTAGCAATAAGACATTAAAGCGACGCTGAAAATTTATTGGTCCAAAAAGCTACTGCAACAAGTATGTATATCTCATGAATGATTAAAAGTATGTTGTGAAATTTGGCACACTTGATCTACTTATAAATTTGAGGTCATCTGCCACAAATTATCCAAATCCGAGAGGGTCTCGTTAAAGTGAGACATTATTCATGTTTTTCCAGAAAAAAACAACTTAGGAATTATAACTTTTAACCTTAGAAATAAGTTTATTTTATTTCGATTGTTTTTCATAAATATAATATTATTAATGTTATTCTTCTCAACATAATTGTTATATTTCAAATGTTCAAATAACCTGATTTGAAAGAAAAAACTCAATCAATATCAACAAGAATAGTACAAATACAAAATATTTTATGAGAAGTAAAGTTAAATTATCATCTAAACAAGTTTTTTTCATTTTTTAAGTGCTCAATTGTTTTGCTATGAGCCAATTTTTGCAATAAAATATAATCGAAAAGTAAAGGAATATAAAAAACTTTAGTTTTGAGTATATTCAAACTTTCTTTTTACTATTAATCTCTTGTTTTGTCATGTTTTACTTATTTTCTCTCAAGAAAAATAGGAAGTATAAAACTTTATCATGAAATTAATTATGAAAAATGAATAATTCATTTTTTTGTTTCAATTGATGCTCTTACGTTTTTAAAGGTTGAATTATTCAATAAGGGAAATAAAATATGACAATAATTAAATTTAATTAATTGTAATCTTCGGTATTATAAAATATTTGAAGTATTAATTAAACTATTATTCTACCTAAGAGAACATCATTTGACTTTTTATTATTCCCAAAAACTCATTTTTGATTTCAACTCCTTAGGGTTTGTTTATTTGCATGTATATGATTGGACTTTGTTTGATATCCTGATTGGTTTAATATTAGAGTCTTATCTAATAACATTAGCAAAATCAATAAAATACAAATATATAATATTAAGAGCGTATTTACTTTTAAACTAACAACAAGATCGTTTTTGTTTGTTTTTTTCCTCTTTCTAAAACGTTTGATTATTTTTCACAAAGTCCAAAATTATTTTGACGTGCTTGATGAATGATATCTGATAATATCTAAGGCCAAGTCCCAAGCACCTTCAATCACCCTAGAGCCTTCAATTTGAGCTCTCCGAATCTTGCATCCGTCGAAATTAATATAATACAAACAGCCTTGGCAACTGCAGGTTCTCCTTCAGTTATATTCTTTGCTAGTTAGTCGACCTCAAGTTTGAGTACTTTCTTTATTTTTTGATAACTTGCCAAATAGAATAATCCCGCAGTTTTATTAATGATAATATCTTCCAGACCCCTCAGGTTTAAACTAATAAATGACCTCAGAATATGTAGTTGTTGATATTCCAAAAAAGCGTGTCTAATAGTGTTGAATAGCTTATTACAATCTTCAAATGAAGTGCTTCGAAACCAAATTATTTTAGCTATTTGAAATTGAGCTGTGAATTTTCTTCCGTCAGCTATATGGGAAGTCGAAAACATAATTTATCCATCCAATTACTAATTCACCCATCACACCTTGACAACGCAGAGTCCTTCTTTGAATTAGAAAAAAATTATTCTATAATGACAAAGAAAGGGCACATTGTTAAGCTTGGCATTTCTAATAAGAGGAAAAGTAAATTTCCCGTTAAAAAAAACCTAATGATCACCAATGTCATGTATTGTTATCTGATTTTTTTGTGAGTGCCTCCCATTCCAAAGAAACATGGTTCTATAATATTTTGAAAAATATTGCATGCAATCATTCTGATGAATAATTTCCACGGTCGTTCTATAATCGAAAGTTTGAGTCCTTTTCAAAGATCCCTTTGCGTTGCAGGAAGCAAAACGGAAAAGTCGGCAATATATCAATTTATAAGATCAGGTTCAAGTATAGCATATTCATAGTATTTACTTGATGTTATCACATATCCCCACTCCATGTTGGAATTATTCGTTATATCAACTAAAACTTTCGAATAAATGTTTGTGATTTTGTCCACGAGGAATTTGAGCCTACCACCCATTCGCTTTCTTGGTCTCATTATGCTGAAATGTAGTTTTGATGAAAAAGATTATCATACCAAAAAATTTCCTCCGATATGGCATTTTCCACCAATATTTGTAAAGAGATAGCATTAAAAAAACATTTAGAATGACAAAAGTATTATAAAAATCTATGCTTTTTTTAATGTTGAAATTACACCAACACCTGATAAAATTATTGACTCTCTTTCTTTACTGAAGCCCATTTAATTCTGACGGACCATAGCCCACCCATTTAATACTTAAAATTGTTATCGTTTCTTTAGTAGAAAAATTTAACATTTTTAATACCTTTCCCCGGATGTCATTTAGCCATTGGTAGAATTGCATTATTATCAACAATGTAACTTTCTTTGAGTCCCATTATCAAATAACTGTAACGGCGAAGTAACACTATCAGCTTTTTGCTCAGAGTCTTTACTGAACAAGATTTTATATCCTTGACTGGATCGTCTAATTCTTGAAATAATCCAATGCTTATAGTATCCAAAAACATTGTGTTTTCCTTACAAGCAAAGTTATAATGCCTAAACATAAAACAATTTCCAAATTGCTACGTCTGTAACGAGGAATTCTAATGTTTTAATCTCCGTCCCTAAAGGAATCAAAGAAGGGGCTTTCCTTGAATTTCCCTTTTAATTGATTATTAAATGCAAACTTTTAATTGATTTGAATCATAAAATGCAAACTTTTAGATATGACTTTTCAATAGCGGATAAACTTGCAATGCAAAAAGAGCTGACCCCACGAAAGGTTCAAGAATTTTGCAGATATGACTTTTCAGTAGCCGATAAACTTCCAATGCGAAAAGAGCTGACCCCACAAAAAGGTTCAAGCGTATATCGTAATGCCTTAATAGCTGATCGTAATAGCTGTCTGGGCAGTCTGGTATGAAAACCCAATATCTATAGCATTGGCCCTAATAGATTTTGCCTGAGCTGCTTTCTTTAATTCCCCCGCAACCTGTTTGGCCTTTTTGACAGAGTATCTCTTTTCTTCAACGTTTCGGTTTTGCTAACGGTGTAGATGGGGGCCTTGAAGACTCCCAGCGTCAAGAAGTATGCGAATGGAAATTTGTCGATCACGTTCAAGTGTCATTTTCTCGACTTGTATAGAACCTAAAGAGTTCAGTTTAATTTTCTTTCTTACTAATTATAACAGCTTTAATATATCGAAGTTTGAATTAATTGCATCATTCAACCTAAATTAATTATTGAATTATTATGAGTTGAGATTTCAATGGACCACACGTTACAACGTATCCTACTTTAATAGGTTTACCTTTACTACTTCCTTAAATAATTGTTTTTGAGCAATAGAAAAACAATGAGGAATGATGATACAAAAAATATACTATATCATTAAATGATAGCAATGGTTGAAATTAAACAAACTTCTTTATATGCATTAACTTTTTTGAAAATATTTTTTAATGTTATAAAAACAATGAGAATGATGATCAAAAAATATACAAAATTAAATGTAGTTTTTCTTTATAACATTAACTTTTTAAAATTTAGCTTATAAATTTTTTTAGTATTTGTTTTTTAAAACAACTCAATCCCCCGTATTTTTTTTTAGATTAATGTAAATAACATTAGGTTAAGGTTGGAACCAAATATAACTTGTTATTATTACATCTAGTGAATATACTAAAAATACATATTTTTTTTTTTCTGCAAAATGCTTATTACTTTCAAATTTAGGTATCAAATTGGTCATTTTACTACTTAAATAATGCAATAAATAGAAGTTTTACCCTACGGGGCGTTCTAAGATCTAAATTTTTTTGATTACTTTGTCATTTATTTTTGTCACACAATCTAAATTTCCTAAATTATATATAATTGTGTTTTTCATCAATTAAACTGTTTTTATCACTTGTTTAAACTTTGCTAAATTTTTTTAACAACAAAAATGTATAATTTCTTTGCTATAGCATAAACTTTTTTCATAACTAATTTAAACTTGAATAAAATTTATACCAACAAAAATTCCTTTAAACTTTTTGGCTATTGTTTAAACTTATGATAACATTTTGGGTCTTTATTCAATAATTTTTATATTTAAATATGAATTGGTAAATTCCATGATAATTTTCACAAGGAAACTAATCTGACAAAATTTGAAATTTGGTATTACTATCATAGAAAGGCTACAAATAAAAAATTTGATTTGAAACTCAATCAGATTCTTAATTTTGAGGATTTAAAATAAAAAAATAATATTTTAATTAATATTAAATTAGAATTGTATTCAATAACAAAACAATAATAGATAAGTAAAGTACATCCTCAAAAAAGTAATTAGCTTTTTTAATGTTCTTTAATTAGTCAGATGATTAACTGATTAATTATAAGTAAAAATTATTGTATTACATTTATTCCATCTGACCTAGGAATCTTCTTTGAAGTCCATATACATGAAGTATATTTCCTTCTCTTGAACTGTACGGGGCGCAAACATCCTTTCATTGAGTTAAAGTGAATAATTTATCACGAGTGTGTTCCAACAATTTCTTTATGAACTTTTTATTAGGAAAAAAAGTTCAAACAAAACAAAGTTTAAACAATTTTTGTGAATATTTGAGATAACTCAACGGCCCTAAAATTTTGAAATTTTACATATTTTTGGAAAAAAACGTGATTATGTTTTAATATCATCTGTACATTACACATTACAGCTTGTTTGTCAAGTTATCAAATTTAGTTAAGTTACACTTCTATCAAAAGTTTTTATAATTGTTTATGATAAATCATTTTTTACGTCTCTAAAAGAGCGATAAAAGTATTTAAATTAAATGTAGCCTATCTTTTTGTTTTTCTGCATATTGGCTCCAATGAGGGGCTACTTATGTCTAAAAAAATTGCAAATACGTTTTTTGTACTTAGATTAACAAAAAAAAATATTGGTTTTTTATGACCTTAACCTTCATCACCTTCTTGATGACCCTGTTTGAGGAAAAACACCTATATAGTCAAGTTTTATAAAATAAATCAAAAAATTGTGTCAAATAGAAAAATAGTATAATGAAAATTAAGTAGAAGCTAACTTTGCAAAAAAAATGACTTCCAAGGACATTTGAGAGGGTGGTCAAAGATGTGCAATATTTCAAAAATTTAGGATATCTTCTCATTTTTAAAAACGCTACCAAATTTGAAAATTGTATATTTAGACAAAAACAAAAAAAAAATGACAATATAACTTTATAATTACTATATTTAAACTGTAACGATGGCAACATCAAAAAAATAAAGATAAAAAATAGAAAATTTGAAATTAATATTTCTAAATCAATTTTTTTAAAAAAAAAAATTTAACTCTTGACTAGTACAATTTTTTTAATGAAGATACTGATTTTAAGACTTATTTTTAAATATAATATTTCTACATCAAGAAGTTTAAAACTAGCACAATTTTTTTAATGATGCTAGATTTTAAGACTTCTGATGAATTTGGATAAAGCTTTTTATTGAAAAAAATAATTACCGTTTGGATAATAATGAAGAAATACATATTTTGATTATGGTTTATTAATTATGATTGTTGTATATACACCTAATAACATAAATCTATTATTTATTTATTTTCCCCTTGAATACTTTGACTGTTTGATTTACGTAATGTTACGAATTAAATTACAACAATTTTTTATTGTTTGTTATATATTTTTGCTTGATCTATTAATATGTTATCAAATAATAACTAGCAACTACAAATATTTTCACTACTGCAGACATTCAATGCACAATTGTTTTAATTTAACTCACTTTATCTTTTCATTACTATGCTATTATTAATAAATCAAAAATAGCTCTCAGTTTGAATAAAGAAAGAAAAAAAAAGAATATTACATGTAAAAATAAGAATTGTTCTCTTTCATTAATATTGGTAATCCGTCAAAATTGAACATTTTTATTTCCCATTTCCCCAAAAAGTAACGAAAATACTGTTGTTACTTATGCATATATGTAGAAATAGATAATTATTTCCATATAACAACTGTAATATTAGATTTGTCATTTTTCAAAATACAAGTAATTTTTGTACCTTTTGATGAGGCAATAAGTTTTTAACATTGGAGAGTCATAAGTAAGAACTTAAGATGTTTTCTATTAATAATCAATAGAATATATACTTTTAACAACAAACATAAGTTTTTGATTTTAAAAATTGTCAAAATACTCAAATAATTTATTGAATGTTAGGAAGACTGTAGCCTTCCTCTAGACCTATGGAATCCTGAAAAAAACTCAGAAATTGAGGGATCCTTGATCAAGGGTAAAATCAATGTTCTAGAGATAGAATGGGAGAGCAATTGAGTATTTGATTCAAATATGAAAACCCTAAATGTCTTTATCAAGTTTAAATTACTTCAATAGAGGAAATTATAGATCTTTACAATTCCTGTTTAATTCTCTCCTTATTATATGTTGAAACTGGATTACCAAGAGTGGTGTTGTGGGCACTAGAGAAAGAGGAGGAATGGATCTGAATTTAATTCCATCTCAATTATATTGCAGCACATTTAGAGTTTAAGAAGTCAACTAGGTGCAGGACTTGCTCAGCTTGTGCAAGTATTGGCAAAAATATTCAATAGGTTTTTTTATTGATCTGTCATGCAACCCAGAAAAAAAGTGGCGATCAGTTATTTCACATAGCTCAGTGTACAGATACATTATGACTGGAATAAATCTATCGAACCTAGAGTATATGCATTGTTGGGTTCTTGGGGGGTCTCAAAAAATAATTTGGTGTGCATCTCCAACGTTTGACTCGAGCTTCATACTAAACGTTATAAGGAAAACAATTAAGAAGAAAGCTTTATTTGAACCTAGTGAAAATCCTTCAAAACTGGAAACAGAATCTGTAAATAAAGAAATTTTTACAATTTTTGATATGAAATTTAATTGAAACAACTGAACTATTACTTCTGAAATTTCGATATCCGCTACTTAGGATGGCCAAAGTGCATCTAAGATAGGTTGTTGGGCTTGGAGAGTTTGCTTTCAAACCTTATGAAAGCCCACACTTTGTTCGGGATTCCTATACATAGAAATTCCATCCCGGAAATTCGTGCGGTAAATTATGCACTAATAGGTTCTAAAAGTCTTATAGCAAGTCGACTTACATTTAGTAGTGAACTACGATTAGGGGATATTAGAATTCTTGATTTTAGAAAGTAATTTTTATCAAAACGTGTTTGTTTTAGCTATATCATGTTTGAATATTTTTTATGAAAATTCTTTTTTGGTGTTTTATGTTTCAAAGGAATACCAATGGGATGGTGGGCTTTAATTGAAGGGAGAAATTTTAAATTAAAATGTTTATTTATGATTTTTATATATTAATTTCATCTTAATTTTTTTTTTTTTAATGATGTTATGTATGTTTGTTTTATTTTTTTGTGAAATAAAGCCCATAAAAAAACTCTTGCGCCAAAAATGATACTTATGAAGTTATAGAGCTAAAATGGTTTTTTTCTGACTAAATATTAAAGATCGATCTTATTTTAATTATTTATACATTTTAATACACAAAGTATTGAAGTAAAAGATGGAATCCGTTGTAAATTTTTAGGCAGGTTTATAAACTATTAATTGAAAACCAAACAAAATGTTTTAGTCAATGAATCTGCCCTCAGAATTGATGATGAACTGCAGGTATTGACTGAAGCTGATGCAGACCGCCAGGATGTACTCAGTACTCATTTAGGGCAAGGCCTTGTTGACTGAGGGATTCAGGGCGTAGGTGTTGTTGTGGCATCTTCCTTCATCCTTGGACATCACGTGCGTCTAGATAGAATAGTCCATGAGGTTGAGGTCCGGGCTCTTCAGTGGCCAGAAGTCCTTTTTCCAGAAGTGCATGTTGGCCTGGAGCCACTTCTGTTTTTTTTTTTTTTTTTGTTTTTTGATGTGGGTAGGTACTCCGTCTTGTTGGACCACCCTGGGAGAATTGTCAACTATGGATTTGATCCATTGGAGAACTTTCGAGTCAAGAATTTGATGTAATCATTAGCCTTCAGCCTGTATCCTAAAGGAAACCACACGGGATAGATGGCCTTCCTGTTGTTTGAAACCAGGCCTAACATCATCAATGAAGCAGGGTACTTGAGACAAAAGGGTGCTTCTTTGCTGATATCTCCAAATGTCACTACTCTACCTATTGAAGATAGGGTCAACAGTTAAGGTCTTCTCATCAAAAAATATCACAATAAATCCACAGGGAATAAAGGCCGTAGAATACGCCTCATCAATTTTAATCATGCCTTTTTAGATCCATGGACACAACTAATGGGACTGGTCCATGTTTCTGGCCTTTTCAACAATTTATGAATTCGTTTTTTTATTGAAAGCCGACTTCTGCCGGTTGATAGACGCAAAGAGTTTCCTGCCTGCTCCTGTAGAGTGTCCAATACCCTCCCTGACATTCAACCACACGTAGGAATGATAAATTATTTATTTTGAGGCCCTAGCCTGCGTGGACAATCCTGGGTGGACAAGCGCTGCGATCTCAATCTTCTTACCGTATTGTGTCCTCATGGATGCGACTAGGACAATGTTTTTCTTAGCATTCGACAGCTAATTATGTAGTTTATAATATTGTTCACTGGAACATTGTAAAAAAATTACTTTTAATCCCTCCAACTTTGCATTATAGAGATGAGTAAATAATAACGTTGGCTCCTTATGTGTACTGATGAACAGTTAGAGTATTTTTCAACTTGGTGCCTCATCCATATAAAAAAATCACAAGTTATCATACTCAGTTTAATATTATAACTATCATAATAACAACAGCTTCAAAATTTATATTTCTGTGTCTTTCTAAAACAAGCAAAATTTAATTGACAAAATATTATTTCGTTAGTTAAAATATATGTATGTGCTTTTATTTTGAAGAAGTTTTGTGGTCATAAATTTTTTTAATATGTTATTAATCATTTTTTTTTTTTCCTTCCCTTTTTTTTATTTTTATTTCCAAAGGCAATTAGTTTAAGTTATAAATAATTTGCAAGTGGCATAACTTTTTACTTCATTATTTTTATCTAAATATAGACCTTCTTCGTTGGCCTTCTTCACACACAAGCCCTCATTAGGCAGTTTATCTGGTGGGAACAATGCCATTATTTCCAAGTGAAGAAAATACTTGCTAACTTTGTTTCCATTATATAAATTAAATAAACTTAATTTTATATGTTATCTATTACGTTGGAACCCTTTCCAGCACTCATCCTCAGATATGGGAACAAATCCATCCATTCTGACAAAAATGTGGAACAAGATTTTGAATTAAATATCAGAAGCTGATTCAGACGAGCTTGTTTTCCCTTTAATATCCAATTTTAATACAATAAGACACTGTAAAGTTAATTTTTTCACGACGAGAAAAATAATAAAAACTATCCGTAGCAATACATAAACACACTTCTTTTTTCATCCTTTTTTTTCTTACTCCATGAAGCGTAAGATATTTTTTTTTTCATTTTGGTCATAAAAATCTTATGTCATATAATCATATGTGTTAGTTAGTCATTTCACCGTTGCACGATGAATAATCTTTGGTTTCATCTATAAATATGCCCAATAGGAAAGCTTTCTTGTTTGGTTTAGATATTCGTTACTAATTTTCCTCTTCTCAAATATGTGAAAATCAGTTTCGAAAATCTACACTGAACAAGAAACCTTTCCTACTCGGCAAACTCTTTCAAGCTGGACTAAAGCCATGGAAGATGTCACTTTCTTTTTGAAAGATTTGTCGGGTAGGAACATCCCTGGTAGAGACGTTACCTCAACATGCTCGTGTTCGTTACTTCATTTACTCAAATCCTTGCCTGAGCACTTGACAAGTTGTAACATTCGTTTTTCTACCACAAATAACCATTTGTTGGATCTTGACGGATGATTAAGGTATCTCTTGTTCATATGGATACCCAAGAAATTGTTGAAGAAGAACAAGACAGACAGAGTGATACACAAGATTTCCTGACCAGTTGAGTCGTTCAAAAAAACAAAACAATTCCCAGTCGACCCAACCTAAACTTGAATGACCGTTTACTCTTCAGGGAGATCAGACATATATTCAGATAATACAATTTTGACGGCCATAATGAGGTTGTGTCTGGAGTGCAACGATGAAGAAGTTGACAGAAGAGGAGCTCTTAGACAAACCTAAAAAGTTACAAACCCACTGCCACGGCGTAACAGCATTTTAGCGCGACTATGTTATATGAGTGTACAGTTATTTTAACAATTAAATAAATACCTGTTTTTATGGAACATACAAATTATTTGTGACTCATCCTAGTAAATTCTTTATTTTTGAATTTGGTGTTACTAGTTATAAACGCAATATTTGATGTAATGAATAATTCATGGACACTGTCAAAAAATGATTGCCCAAAACACTTACATTCTGATATTACTGTGTGTAAACCTATTGCAGAAAACTTGATGAATTAAAAAATTGTATAATTATCTATTTTTATAATGAATACAATTTTATGTACCTAGTATTAAGTTGGCATAGGTACTCAATGTAATGTGCATAAATATTTAATGACCTAAACTTTTTTTTTCTAAAATGCATTAATTACAATTCAATGTTCAATAATAAATAAAATCAATAAAATACAAATTTACTTTTAAAATAAAACCTTATTCGTTTTTTTTTTTTTTCTTCTAAAAAGTTTGAGTATTTTCGGCAAAGTCCAACAATTTTTTGATGTATTTTATTAATGATATCCGAGACCAAGCTCCGAGCACCCTCAATTATCATAGGGATCTTCACCTCCAACGCACCATATATGACCACCACTGAGATTAAAATAGCACAAATATCCTCCACAAATACAGGGTAGGGTATCCCTCAATGAAATTTTTGCTACGTAACTATTAACAATTAATAAAACATTCCCATTCGATCTAGCTTTAGGATTACTCTCTTTATTTTTTATGACACTTCGAATAGAATTATTGCAGTAATTATATTAACGTTATTGCCCTCCAATCCCCTCGCGTTTAAACTAATAAATAATCACCAAATATGATATTCTAAACATTCCAAAAAAGTGTGCCTAATAGTGTGGAATAGTTTATTGCAATCTTTACATGGCGTGCTTAAAAATTAAATTCCTGTGGCTATTTGAACTTGAGTTGTGAATTTTTTCCATCAGCAATTTGGTAAGTCGAAGACATTATCCTATATATCTAATTACTAAATAGATCTAATTTTTTAATCCATACATTACACCTAAACAATGTAGATTCCTCTATTGACTTAGAAAATTTTTAAAAGGAGACCTTAAGTTTTGTACGGGAAAAATATTCAAGCAACGACGGTTTAACTCTCATTCGGTTTAAAAAAACTATTTTAAGGCCACAATGGCTTTAAAGGCAAGAATAATTGTTACTAGAACCATTTTCAGTAAAATCCAATTGTTAATTTCCCTGTGATTCCGGGACACACAGTCTAGACCATGCGGACAATGTCCCTCAGATTGAACAGAAGTACGTAGCGGAAGAAGGCAGCAAATTAACTCATGCCGTTGCATAACTATGTCTTCAAAATTCTCGGCGATGGATCCAGAAAATAGGTTTGGAAGAATTGAGCTGTATTTTTGGATGAGGAAGATAAATAAATATTGTTTAATGGTTATAGCATTACCTGGTGAAGTAAATAGGCAAATCCCTTTTTAAAAGGAAGGTTTCATGTATGATGGTGCAAAAAGGCAATTTTACAGAAATATGTTCTCTCACCTAAATATAAAATTTAAAAAAATCTAATATGCCATGCAATACATCGGGATTTCCTCGAGGGAAGTCATAAATGAAGTTGAGTGTTGTTTTTAATTAAATAAAGGAAAGTGATGTTTCCGCCCAGCGATTTTTACTCACGTCAAACTTTTCACAAGATGTATAATTCCATGGGCAAACTGTAAATGAAAATAAACTGTAAATGTAATTATATATGTATCATTACATTTAAATATGTGAATGATTTATCATTCCATGATAAACTTTTACACATAATGCATATTAAAAATAGCAAAAAAAAAAAAAATAACAATTTGTATAGTTTGATAAATTTCAAATCCATGTTAAGCTTTATTAAGTAAGTTGTCCATATCAAAATATTCCTTCATTTATCGATCGGCTATATGGAGTTACAACAATTATTAATTAATAGACATACAATGTCTTGAATTCAATTTATATTTCATATTGTTCGTTTTCTAAGGGCCACCGGGAGTTGAACTGATTTTTTGAAATAGTTTACATTAATTTAAATTCTTAAAAATCATACAAACTTTAAAATATTATATTCAGATTCTGTTGTGATAAGTTTCTTAGTATTTTTAATCACCCAATCAAAAGGAATACTTTATGACCATTTTGAAAAAAAAAAAAAAATGCTACTAGATTTATGATTTTTTAGCATAGATTATAAAGGAATAGTTTTAGCATTGTTTTATAAATACAACATAAATATTTTTTTGGTTTTGAATACCCAAAAAATATGAAAATGAATATAAAAAATAGATTTCATATTTCTTTAATTTTTCTTGAAAAAAAATGAAATGCTAAAAATTTATTTGCAAAATATACTTTTACAATATACAAAAAATAATCAGTTTTATACATAATAATCTCTAAAAAATACGAATGAAAATTAGTTTTTCATAATTATCTTTGTTCATTTCATACATTCAATTCATGGAAATATTGTTCTGTACATTTGAATCTTGGATAATATTTAATTGAAATTATTTTTATTAGAGCAATCTGTATATAAATGTAATATAGTTTGTCTGTGTCCGTGTGTCCTTTTAGGGGCCCACACTGTTGTACCTAGGATCTGAAATTCTACATGGTTCCCTCTTTTGAGCCCAGTCAGGCTAATTAGCGATTTTCGGGCGGGGGAAGTCACATAAGGGGAGATTATTCTATTCCCAAAATACAATAACCCTTCTTATGAGCTCTAGGAGACTAGATAAGGAGTCAAGTTATAAATCAAAATGTGATTGGCTCTAAAAAACAAAAGAGTATTCTAATAGCTAAAGTTTTTATTCAAATTAAAAAAATCATGTGCAAAAAATAAGAAATCTGTGAAAATTACAATTTCTTTTTTTTTTCAGTTCCAATAAAAAAAGTATGTAAAATTAAATGTTTTATGTATATATATTAATTTTTATTTGATTTAATAATTACCTAAAGGAGACTTTTATTCGAACTTATAAACTTACATACAAACATTACAGTTGTGTACAAACCAATGTATAATATATACAATGGGTTACAATTTTATATAACAATCAATAACTAGTATCAAGTTCTTCTCCCCCCCCTTCACTCATCAACAGCAACCACAACCAGGGGTGCTGTAGGGAAAAGAATAAACCTTTCATCAGATTTGATATCGAAATAGAAAATGCAACACTTCATATTAGAAACAAAACAATCTTGAAAAGAAAACGAAAAAAGGGAAGCGAGAAAAAAAAAACACCAAAAACACCTCATTATAAAATATAATAATAATAAAATAAAA